>NC_140963.1:127788542-127863542 GCF_056783735.1 Eptatretus burgeri | reverse complement strand
CAACCAATGGGAGGCCAGCGTGCCGAAAGCTACTACGGAGTCTCTTCAGGGGGCGGGCTTCCGAGATGCCTCGACACCCCCCCACCCCGCCCCCCGAGATACCTCGTCCAATCAGGATGCTGAACACCTCAGGGGTGGCCCCGCCCAGCCAGATGGGATGTTCGCCCCTCATTCAATCTGGAGGCGTGTCCTTGAGGGTGGTTCCCTTGACCCGCGGCGGAGGGGAAGGAGAAGGAAAGGTTCGCCCCAGTCGTGAGGAAAGGAGAGAAGAAGGAGAAAGAGAAGAAGCCTCGTCTTGACTGCTAGCATTCTCGTCTACCCGCGGGTGTGCGTCTCATCTGGTCTGTTCCCATGCTGGCTGGCGTCCGTTGCGTTGTTCCTGGTCTCTGGTGCTTGTTGCTGCGTTGTGGCGGCGGGTTCGAGTCCCGCCACCGGACAAGCTCAACCAGACCGCACGAGGCGGACAGGTGCAAGAATAGGCCCCTGCCCTCAGCTCGCCTTTCCCTCCCGAGCTGGAGGGCCAAATAAAGGTCGTGTGTGTGTTTTATCTTGCCAAAACGAAGTTTTTGCAAGATATGTTAGTCAGCTTGTATGTTTTTTTGTTTGTTTGTTTGTCTGTAATCACGTATAAAAAATTCTGCAGAGCACAGTTATCATTGGAAATTTTTGTAACTTCGCATATCAGAGGCCTATAGAGGTCCCTTTCAGCGCACAAAATTTTGAAGGTCAAGGTCAAAGGTCAAGGTCACTTTGTCACAAATCAGGGGAGTCGACGAAACCCTTATTTTTTGATTAATTTTGATCGGATAGTCTTCAAACTTCATGAGAATATAGTTCATGGTCTGGCGCTCAGCTGATTCATTTTTGGTGGCGATTGGCCTTGACCTTCATGGTTAGCACCTGAGGTCAAACATATTTGACCCCAAGGTCAAATTTTCAAGTTTTAGGAACCATATCGTGCAGTACCTCAAATTGAACGCCTCGGAGTGCTTTCTAGATATGTCAAGTTTGAGACATTATGACGTCATTTGGTGACGTTATGAGGCAAAAGCATATTTTTCATGGTTACTCTGTAGAACGATTCTCATCGGAATCTCTCGTAGGCAGATATTCCTCAAGGAGTCGCTCCTGGTGGATAGCAGCTCTGTTCACCTCAGTGTGACCTTAAAGAAGTCAAACGTGGTCACCTTTTGGAAAGTGGTTTATTTGTTTGTTTGTTTATGTAGGGCGACAGTCTGTTAAGTAGAACTGTTAAGTGCTTTTCGCGCACTGCACATTGCCTGCATTTCTTTTATTTGGATAACTCTGCTGTTTGTGTGCTCCCCTCCCTGATTATTGTTTATTAATAAACCACCGTGTTAAATGTTCCAGCTCGTTTTCTGTGCTTTTTCCCATTGACCCAGCACGGTGCGTATTGACAATTGGTGAGACCGTCGGTGCCGTAAATCGTTAATTTGTCCGGCGCGGCTTTGGTAACTTCCGCTCGGTTACGCCGGATCCGGGTCGGTAACAGCGACTTGGTTCGGACAAAGTCGGCCGAGGGTGTGGTTTCCTCGGAAGCTGGACCACATGGTTATTTCGGTATATTGGAGATCGAGACAATTAACCCTACGCCACGAATTGAATTGAATGCATCCACGGTCCTTTTAAGCAACCCGTCGACTCCAGAGTTATCCAGGGTGACGACCTTCCATTCCGGTGTTTGGTGGGAGACGGCCTAACTGCTCCATCTAGCGGTCGTCCTCGCCACGGAACCCCGGCCCACAACAAGATGACCAACAAAGTGGATGGTGCAGACTGTTCGATGGGTGCTGGAGCACCCTTGGAGTAATGGAGAGCAGCCAAGTGTGTGCAGTTTTGGTCACAACTCGGGAAAGACCGAGCTGCCAGAGTGTAGAGAGGGTTGAGCGGAGAATGACGAGAATGATTCCCGCCGAGCTCGACCAAGCTATAGGGAACAGTGTTGGTACAGTACAGCACAGGCATGATGGGCCGAATTGCCTCCTCTTCTGTCGGATTTCCTTGTTGAACATACAGTAAAACTCTTTTAAATCGCGGCCGTTGGGGTCCATAAAATAAAAATCCGCGGTTAAGACGATCCACGTATCCGTCAATAATATTAATAAACCAATGTCGCCCGCAGGTTGACCCGTATCTTGCCAAAAGGTGACCACGTGTGACTTCTTTAAGGTCACACTGAGGTGAACAGAGCTGCTATCCACCAGGAGCGACTCCTTGAGGAATATCTGCCTTCGAGAGATTCCGATGTGAATCGTTCTACAGAGTAACCATGAAAAATATGCTTTTGCCTCATAACGTCACCAAATGATGTCATAATGTCAAGCTTGACATGTCTAGAAAGCACTCATTCGGGTGTTCAATTTGAGGTACTACACGATATGGTTCCTAAAACTTGAAAATTTGACCTTGGGGTCAAATGTTTGACCTCAGGCGCTAACCATGAAGGTCAAGGCCAATCGCCACCAAAAATGAATCAGCTGAGCGCCAGACCATGGACTATATTCCCATGAAGTTTGAAGACTATCCGATCAAAATTACTCAAAAAATAAGGGTTTCGTCGACTCCCCTGATTTGCGACAGTGACCTTGACCGTTGACCTTGACCTTCAAAATGTTGTGCACTGGAAGGGACCTCTATAGGCCTCTGATATGCGAAATTGCAAAAATTTCCAATGATAACTGCTCTGCAGAATTTTTTCTACGTGATTACAGACAAACAAACAAAAAAAAAAAACATACAGGCTGACTAACATATCTTGCAAAAACTTCGTTTTGGCAAGATAATAAAATATAATGTTGTACCAACGGACTGGAAAACTGGAAATCCCCCCCCCCCCACAAAGAGACAGGGGGATCATTTCTCACCTTTCTTTTGACTTATCCAACGTCAGGGGGTGTGAAAGGTCTTCCAACAACCGAGACATGATGTCATTTAATTATTTTCTCAATGATTGAAGATCAAAAAGGATTTCATTCATATTCTGCCATTCTTCATGATATTCATTGGCTTCATTTTCAATATCAGTTATCAACGATGTTGTTATTGGGGACAACCTGTGAGAAAAAAAAAATACAATAATTATTCGTCATTTGTGATTTAATTCTGTATAAAACAACAAACTAGAACGGGCACTCGTAGAGGGCATACCTTCGCCGCAGCCACTAGTTCCCTTTGTATTAAGTTGTCCACAACGCATCTCAATACAAATATGCATTTCGTGACCCCCATGACCTTTGACCCACAACCGCTACCTCGGGTGACAATAGTACTATACCTTGTGCCATTCAGAACATGGAGAATTGAACACTGAACAATTTGGAGTTAATTTGATGTAAATCGGAAACATATTAACCGTTTTCATCATGAAAAAAACGATGTTGACCTTTTTGTGACCTTGACCTTTGATCCGATCGCTCCCAAAATCTAATGGATTTGTCCTTTCATGATGCCAAACAAATCCAAAACAATTAAAGCCTCTCTGCGTTTTTTTTTTTTTTTGCGTTAGGTTGTCCACAACGCTTTCCGATATAAATGTGAATTTGTGTGACCCACAACCGCTGCCTTGGGTGACAAAAGTACTATACCATGTGTCATATTAGAGGATGGGGAATTTAATTTTGAACATTTTGGAGTTAATTTGCTGTAAATCAAAACAAAATTGACAATTTAATCGCGAAAAAACGATTTTGACCTTTTTGTGACCTTGACCTTAACCTTTGATCTGATCGCTCCCAAAATCTAATCGATTTGTCTTCTCGTGATGCCAAACAGATCCACAAAATTTCATGACAATCTGCGAAGTGGTTTTTGTGTAATGTTGTCCACAACGCTTCCCAATCAAAAACTCCATTTTGGTGACCCCCTTGACCTTTGACTTCCACAGACTAACTAGGGTTGCAAACACTATACCATAAGCTATATCAGTGGATCGGGATTTGAATACTGAACATTTTGGACTTGATTTGATGCAAATCGGAACAAAATTGACACTTTAATCGCAAAAAAAAAAACGATTTTGACCTTTTTGTGACCTTGACCTTGACCTTTGATCCGATCGCTCCCAAAAGCTTCGCCTGGCGTCCTTGAGTAACTGCACATCATCTCTGAAAATTTCATGCAAATCGGTCCAGCAGTTTTTGCGCAATGTTGTCCGCACACATTTACCAAAAAATAAATACACAGGGGTCAATGCAATACCTTCGTCAAACGAAGTTTGCGAAGGTAATAATGAATCGGTTTCAGGATCTCACCTCTCATCTTGTGAAAAAGATTGATCTGCAAGGTCGAAGTACTCTGAATACTCCATTTTCTGAATGAAACAAGCCAAAACTTAAGAAATAGGACACGTTGATGACATCACAGAAATGTGGAAACAATGCGTTTTTTGAGTGTCTTTTCAAAGGAAAGGAGTCCCATATTTGCTTCAGGTGAGGGAGCTTGGTTCTCAACCAGGCTTTTCACACAAAAACAAAACAGCTTGCTTCAAGTAATTTTGTGAAGAACTTTCATAAAATAAATATCATACTTTCATAAAATCATAAATAATGAGAAATTTGGAAAGACGATGGAAAATATAAAAAATCGACAAAATATATGTGGCTCAGGAGGTGGTCAAACAAGAGCATGAAGAGAAGTTTATCATTTTAGCTCTGCTCAACAAAGATACTTAAACCAACAACCAAGTTATTATTTGTGAATATACTCGATGGAAATGAATGTTATAAGAAAATTAAGTTATTCACAAAAGTAGAACAATGACAAATATTTGTTCGTTCGCTCTTTGAGAAAAATGAAAATATGAAAGGACTGATTATGTTGAGGGGAAGAAGTGCTTTCATCAGTAAGTCTCAACTTTTAATTTGCTTGTATGAAGGGAAGGGGAAAGGTGGGGAGGGAGTGTGTCCCAATTTGAGCTTTTTGGGGCTTGTGTCAGATAGTTTTTCCCTTTTGTCCCCATTCCTTTGAATAGGCGTACGAGAAGCAACATTTATCATCCACTGACATATATATATATATATATATATATATATATATATATATATATATATATATATATATATATATATATATATATATATATATATATATATATATATATATATATATATATATATATATATATATATATATATATATATATATATAAATATTCTAACGGAAATGGCCCTTATTGGACTACTAAAAATAGGATTAGCTCAGATCCCCCATTAAATGCCTGTTTAGCTCTGTTGTTTGGTAAAGTGTACATTATATGTGTGTCGGGAGATGTAAAAGGCTGTTTTATTGTTTGTGCGTTGGTGGTGGAACGAGAGATCTCTTATTCCAACCCCATCCCGGGATAGGCCCCTCCCAGTCGGCTGAGGGGGTGTGGCTAAAGAGAGGAAGTGACGCGAAGGGGGAGCAGATTGTCGGTTTCGCCGAGAGAGGCGTGCTCGTGGAACGAGAGAGAAAACGAGACCTCAGGTTCAGGTGGAGTTTGGCGGTTTCGAAAACTGCAGGCGGTTGAGAGGCTGCTCGTGTGTCGAAGGAGCGAACGGAGGCTTCGTAACGGGGTTCGGTGTGTGGAAACAGACGCTCTCGAGACGCGACGTGTTTTGGAGGCGAGTGAACGAAGGAGGGACAGTTTAGAATATGCCGGTACAAAACACGGCAGTCGGCTTTGAGAGGCTGCCTGCATGTGGAGTCGACGATCGACTCGTATGGGGAGGTGATCGACAGGTGCGGCCTGCGTCTGGCCGCGGAGCCTCCGTACTTGCTCACCTCACGGCTCGACACGTTTGTCGATCCGCCTGCGGAGTTCGGCACCTCGACTTGGGCCTTGTCCGGAGAACAGGCCAGGCCTGGATTTGTATGCTGGACCGTGAGAAAGATCAGCGGAGGCCCATCGTCGACCTTACGCGGGGTCAGAGGGCGTGGAGACCGCGTGCAGTGCGAAAGGGGCAAAGGGAGGGCGAGCTCCATTTCGCCACGCGGCACGTTCGAGCGGGAGCTCGGATCCGTGGACATCCGCCTGTTGCGAGCGACATTCGTGCTCTTTACACTGTCCTCTCGTCCATGAGACATCACCAAGTACTCTGTCTTGTCTTGCATGCATGCTGTTTGTCTATCCGTCTTTGTCTGCACGTGTTGTATAAGGCATATTTCGGTCGCGACCCCCTCGAAACCTGTAGACCGTGGTTCCCTAGTTAAGAACAGGTTGAGGATTGTTTATAAAAACATTGTCGTGAATTTTGCTTGTGTTGTGATCCCTGATGTTCCCCAATTAATCTGGTTAATTCGTATGAAGTTGCCGCTCTGGATTAATTCGTGTCGCGTTGAACGATCCGTTCGATTGGCATATAACACCAAAAATGGTTACAGACTGGCAGAAAACGCTCGGCATCTGACAAAACCAGTCTGTAACCAGGGGTTCTATTTCCCCAACTGGCAAGGTACAAGGATTACGTTGGTATCGCGATTGAAGGAGCGTGACCCAAGGCCTGTGCTGAGCCGGCCGGCGTTATAAACCCCAGAGACTGTGGTGGTGAGGGTGGCACCTCAGACCGGGTGAGAATCCCGCCACCCCAAATCCGCAACAATATATATACCGTGGTGCCCCCAGAATCCGAACGCCCCATTGTATGAACAAATTGGAATCCGAACAATTTTTTTCGAGAAAATTTTGCCCTAAAAACCGAACACATTTTCAAAAACCGAACACAACGTAGCGTTCATGTTTGTTCACGTGCGTCTCCCCCGCCTGTTCGACCCGCATCTTCGCGCTTTGTTCATTCAGTTCGTCGGTGGAAGTACTCGTGAAAGCATCTCTCGTGTGTCGATCGCTACTTTACCTCGTGTTTTCACGTTTATTTGTGCTGTTTTTTTTTTTTGTTTTGTTTTTTTTTCCAATTATCACCCTTGTGCATTCACCATGGCACCCAAGAAGAGCAGTGAAGCAAATAGGAATAAGAGGAAGTCCGTGAGAACGCCAATTGAGTTGAAGAAAGAACTTATCGCTAAGCAAGAGAGCGGTATGCGTATGTCTGATCTCGCTGCCAAAATCGACCGTGTGGACGATTCTGAAAAATAAAGAAACGATAAAAGCAGCTGATGTGGCAAAAGGCGTTACGACTGACCTCTAAGAGATCTAAGTTTATGGAGGAGATGGAAAAACTCTTAGTGTGGATAAACGAAAAACAGTTGGTTGGTGATCCCATCTCTGAGGTCATAATTTGTGAGAAAGCCAAGTGCCTGCATGCTGACCTTATAAAAGGCCTGCCTGGAAGTAGTGCTGATAGTGAAGAGTTTATGGCTAGTAGGGGGTGGTTCAAAAACTTTAATCAAAGAACTGGGATCCACAGTGTTGTTTTGCATGGAGAGACTGCTTGTTCGAATGTTGGTGTAGCAGCAAAGTTTGTGAAGAAATTTAGTGAGTTTGTGAACACTGAGGGGGTATGTGGCACAACAGGTGTTCAATTGTGATGAAACAGGCCTCTTCTGGAAAAAGATGCCAAGGAGGATCTATATTACTAAGGAGGAGAAGTCTTTACCAGGCCATAAGCCAATGAAAGACAGGCTTACTCTGTTATTGTGTGGTAATGCTAGTGGAGACTGCAAGATAAAGCCTTTGCTTGTGTATCACTCAGAGAATCCACGTGTGTTCAAAAAGAACACGGTTATGAAGAGCAAGCTTAATGTTATGTGGACGGCAAACATGAAAGCATGGGCTACCAGGCAGTTCTTCACTGAGTGGATTCATGAGGAGTTTGCCCCTTCTGTGAAGGCTTATCTTGAGGAAAAACATCTACCCATGAAGGCTCTTCTTGTGATGGACAACGCTCCTTCTCATCCCCCAAGCTTGGAAGAAGATTTGGTGGGCGAATATAGCTTCATCAAGGTGAAGTTCTTGCCCCCCAATACCACTCCTCTCATCCAGCCCATGGACCAGCAAGTCATCTCAAATTTCAAGAAACTGTGCACCAAGGCTATGTTCCAGAGATGCTTTGAGGTGACAAACGAGACTGAACTGACCCTCAAAGAGTTTTGGAAGGATCATTATAATGTCCTCCATTGCTTAAGAATCATAGACAAAGCATCGAGGGAAGTGTCTCTGAGGACAATGAACTCTGCCTGGAAGAAACTCTGGCCTGAATGTGTTGCAGCCAGAGACTTTGAAGGCTTCGAAGAACCGCCTGTTGTGCCTGTTATTGTGTCTCTGGGCAAGTCCATGGGCTTGGAGGTGAGTGAAGAGGATGTGGAGGAGTTAGTGGAGGATCACAAAAATGAACTCACCACAGAAGAACTTCAGCAGCTCCACAAGATGCAGCAAAAAGAATTGGAAGATGAAATTTCTTCAGAGGAGGAAGAGGGAGCTATTGGGAACATTTCTCGTGCTGAAATTAAGGAACTGTGCTCCCTGTGGTCTAAAACGCAGGCCATTTTTGAAAAGTGGCACCCTAACAGGGCAGTGGTCAACAGGAGCATAAATTTGTTCAATGACTGATTAACCACTTCAGAAAAATTCAGAAATGTCGCCAACACCAGACAATTTTGGAAAGGTGGTTCTCCAAAGCAAGCGAGCCCAGTGAGCCCCAGCCCTCTCCAAGTGGTCTTAATGTTAGGGAATGAAGAGACAAAGAGAGGAAACACCAGAAGCACAGTTGCCCGATGTTACCTTCGCAAACTTTGTTGCGAAGGTTATGTTTTGATCGCTTTGTATTTATTTATTTATTTGTGAATATGTGTGTTTGTTTGCTTGTTTGTTTGTTATTCGCAGAACTCCAAAAGTATTGAACTGAATCGCAGCAAATTTGGTGGGATGATTGGTTATTATCCGAGGACCATTGATTAGATTTTGGGAGCGATCGGGTCAAAGGTCAAGGTCATGAAAAGGTCAAAATCGTCTTTTTACCATAGCGCGGACAATTTGTATCCAATTTGCATGCAACTAATGCCAAAATGTTCAGAATTCAATGCCCCATCTTGTGATATGTGACATCATACAATGACGTAATAACCCTTATTAGCGGTTGGGAGTCAAAGGTCAGGGGGGGTCACGACATTGCAAAATGTGCGGTTTTAGTCATAACATGGTCAATTCTTATCCGATTTGCATGAAACCAACACCAAAATGTTGACTGTTCTTTTCCCCACACTCTAATACCAATTACAAAATTAAGAGTACAAAGGTCAAGGTCGAGGTCATGAAAAGGTCAAAATCGTCATTTTTGAACAATGAATGTTTGTTTGTTCACAATAAATAACTTATTAACAAAAACAAAGTCGTGTGTGCAAAATGCCCCTAAAATGCCAGAAAATAATATCTTATAATGTGACCAGTTGTCATCAGATTGACTTGACACCGACACCCAAAAAGGTCAGGGAGTTCATACAGAAATTGTACAATGTACGTAAATCAGTGTCAAACAGCAGGAAATTTAATGTTTTTTAAGCCATCATAACACATATGAGATGGCAGATGTGGTATGGGTTTAAATACCCTCACAATCAACGGTTTCTGGGGGGGGAGGTGTAGCGTTGGCGAAGGTATGCGCTCCACTGAGTGCCCGTTCTAGTTATGGAAGGTGACACCTTCCAAGCAATAAACCCTCTCCCTCCTTCCTCCTCTCCAGCTTCTACATGCACCATTAGCACTCCTCACTCAGGTAAATGCAGTTTATTTTCATGTTGGTACATTTATTTCTTGTTTTTATTATTATTACTTGATAGTTCAGTCATTTACTCATCTTATTTTACTTTAAACATTGGTAATTTCAGTTGAAAGTGTGTTAAGTTTTCTTGGGGTCCAGGAACGGATTAATTCACTTTCCATTATTTCTTATTGCGAAAATAGTTTTGGAATCCGAACTTTTTGCAATCCGAACAACCTCCTGGAACGAATTAAATTCGGATTCTGGTGGCACCACTGTATATATATATATATATATATATATATATATATATATATATATATATATATATATATATATATATATATATATATATATATATATATATATATATATATATATATATATATATATATATATATATATATATATATATATATATATATACATGTATATGTAGTCCAAAAACAGCAAAAATAATAAAAATTCAGATGTCTCCACAAGCCTTAAATTATTCAATAACGCGCATAAAAAAATTTAAGTTGATCGGAGGTGATTTAGAGGTCGCTCCATATGACTACTTTTAGTTTCATGAGTTGGTTAAATTAGGGTATGGTCAGGTACGATTATGGGTACTTCTGGATGTCCGATGTGGAAATGGAGTGCATTTTCGAACTCTATGGGGTTGATTTACTCTAAGAAATGACTGCACCGACATTGAATTCACTACCATTTCAAAAATATGACCTAAAACAAGATTTATCATTACTGGAGTTGAGTAACTAATCCTACTCATTTCGATATTTTCTTATATATAATTAATTTGTTGTCCGTCTAAACATTTCTTGGAGTAAATCGACCCCACTGAGTTCGAAAATGCAGTCCATTTTCACCGAGGAAGTTCAGAAGTGTACGGATTCGCATCTCACCAAATATATATATATATATATATATATATATATATATATATATATATATATATATATATATATATATATATATATATATATATATATATATATATATGTATGTATATATATGTACGAGCGATACCCGTGCACGTGCACAGGATAGCAGTACAACATAGCTGGTAGCAGATGACAGACCGGACACGGGGAATGACAACAATACGCATTGTGCAAAATGCAAGTGGTACTATGGAACGTCAGGACTTCCCAAACATTGTTGGCATGTCTGCTAAGTGCCACAGCAATTTCATAGGGATCGTGTGACGGCGAGCCGAGTTTTTAGTGTGCAAGCTTGGTAATATATATATATATATATATATATATATATATATATATATATATATATATATATATATATATATATATATATATATATATATATATATATATATATATATATATATATATATACACAAACACACACACACACACAGACACACACAGACACACACAGACACACACAGACACACACACACACACACACGAACAAGTATTTGATACACTGCCGATTTTGCAGGTTTTCCCACTTACAAAGCACGTAGAGGTCTGTAATTTTTATCATAGGTACACTTCAACTGTAAAAGACGGAATCTAAAACAAAAATCCTGAAAATCACATTGTATGATTTTTAAAATAATTAATTTGCATTTTATTGCATGAAATAAGTATTTGATCACCGACCAAACAGTAATAATTCCGGCTCTCACGACCTGTTAATTTTGTTTTGAAGAAGCCCTCCCATTCTCCACTCATTACCTGTATTAACTGCACCTGTTTGAACTTGTTATCTGCATAAAAGACAACTGTCCACACTCAATGAATCAGACTCCAACCTCTTCACAATGGGCAAGACCAGAGAGCTGTCTAAGGACATCAGGGCCAAAATTGTAGACTTGCACAAGTCTGGGATGGGCTACAGGACAATATAGGCAAGCAGCTTGGTGAGAAGGCAACAACTGTTGGTGCAATTATTAGAAAATGGAAGAAGTTCAAGATAACAGTCAATCTCCTTCGGTCTGGGGCTCCATGCAAGATCTCACCTCGTGGAGCCTCAATGATCATGAGAAAGGTGAGGGATCAGCCCAGAACTACACGGCAGGACCTGGTCAATGACCTGAAGAGAGCTGGGACCACAGTATCAAAGAAAACCATAAGTAACACACTATGCCGTCATGGATTAAAATCCTGCAGCGCACGCAAGGTCCCTCTGCTCAAGCCAGCACATGTCCAGGCCCGTCTGAAGTTTGCCAGTGACCATCTGGATGATCCAGAGGAGGAATGGGAGAAGGTCATGTGGTCTGATGAGACCAAAATAGAGCTTTTTGGTTTAAACTCCACTTGCCATGTTTGGAGGAAGAAGAAGGATGAGTACAACCCCAAGAACACCATCCCAACCATGAAGCATGGAGGTGGAAACATCATTCTTTGGGGATGCTTTTCTGCAAAAGGGACAGGACGACTGCACCGTATTGAGGGGAGGATGGATGGGGCCATGTATCGCGAGATCTTGGCCAACAACCTCCTTCGCTCAACAAGATCATTGAGGATGGGGCGTGGCTGGGTCTTCCAGCATGACAACGACCCGAAACACACAGTCAGAGCAACTAAGGAGTGGCTCCGTAAGAAGCATCTCAAGGCCCTGGAGTGGCCTCGACAGTCTCCAGACCTGAACCCAATAGAAAATCTTTGGAGGGAGCTGAAAGTCTGTGTTGCCCAGCCACAACCCAGAAACCTGAAGGATCTAGAGAAGATCTGGATGGAGGAGTGGGCCAAAACCCCTGCTGCAGTCTGTGCAAACCTGGTTAAGAACTATAGGAAACGTCTGATCTCTGTAATTGCAAACAAAGGTTTCTGTACCAAATATTAAGTTCTATTTTTCTGATGTATCAAATACTTATTTCATGCAATAAAATGCAAATTAATTATTAAAAAATCATGCAATGTAATTTTCAGGATTTTTGTTTGAGATTCCGTCTTTTACAGTTGAAGTGTACCTATGATAAAAATTACAGACCTCTACGTGCTTTGTAAGTGGGAAAACCTGTAAAATCGGCAGTGTATCAAATACTTGTTCTCCCCACTGTATATGTGTGTATGTGTGTATGTGTGTGTGTATGTATATATATATATATATATTTTGTTGTGGATTCCCGCCGGCGTGCGAATGACCGCGTTTAACCAATAGCGGCCGCTTCGCCCACCGAACGGACAATTTTGTTGCGGCTTTCCGGATCAACGCCGAAACCCAGCCACGGGTGTGCTTTAAGCACACCACAACCTTGTCCGTATTTTACCCGCGCGTTTCAGGGTCCGATCGCTGAATCTTCGATTAACCTCATTACTCGCGCGGGTAGATTACCGAGAGATTGTACCTCAGTGGGGCCGCTTGGAAACGAGCCGCTTTAGCAGCTCGCTTCCTTTTGGGATAACCGAGCGGGGTATTATCGCGCAGCCCCGTTGGACCCGATCACTTTATCGGCTATTTAACAACCACCTATATTCTGAGTGCAATATGGCAGTTCAATTTAGGGAAAGGACGCAACGAACCCGATAACATTTAAACGAGCACATTTATTTACAAAGCACATGTATACGCTGATGCAATTCTGCAAGGCTGAACACGCACACAAGTATACAACCAACAAAAGCAATGCAAAAGAGCTACGACCATCTATCTATTATGTGCACACTTAAAAGTTCCACTTACGAACATGGTGCCACAACGTTCAATCAAAAGCAACAAAGAGAAAACCCCAGGAAAGACGAGGGGTAGACTGGACCTCTTGGGTCTTTATTTCACGGAGCTGTGATGACCGCAGAAGCTCCGCGAGGCCGGGCTGGTTACCTTCACCTTTGAGGTTCCTCGCTGGGGCGACCCGCGACGTCCCGTCCCCACCGCAGCTGTCGTGACCGCGGTCCGGCCCAGGCCCCGTCCGATGGCCTGGTGATTCGGGCCCACCGGCAACGCCTCAGAGGAACGAACGGGTCTTTTGCTCTTTCAGAGTTGATGCTCTCTTTGAGCCCGTCCGTCCCTCAGCGCTGCTTGGACTGTCCCGAAGCCCGATCACCATGGACCGTTTGATGCTGGCTGGCGACCTCTCTCCGGCTCTCCCAACGTCCCGCACACGGACGTGCAGTTCTGCGCGGCACGGCTGGCCTGCTGTGCTCCCAGCTCCGTCTCATCGGCGAACCCAGACCTTCCACTGCCCTCCACTGGACTCGAACTTTGCTCTTCACACCACACCAAACCCCGACCGACTGCGCTGCACTGGCGCTCTGCGTGCCTTTTATAGGGTTTGTGAGGCGAGGTTTGATCTCCGCTCTTTCCCCTCTGACCCCCACTGGCTCCGCCCCTCTTGATCCCCTGATCCGAATTCCGAGGCGAAGCTTGGAGCGAGCGGACGTGGTAGAAATCACCATCGCTGGCGCCCACAAAGGAGTGCGGACGTTGTGGAAATCACAGGCCCTGAAAGGAGGAAACCCCCGCGTTTTTCTGCAGCGATCTTGCCGTGGTCGGCGCAAAGATGGCGGTGCCCACGGAGTTGAAGGTGAAGCGATGTTTCGTTGTTGGGTATTGGGGGAGATGTGGTTAAGGAGATGGTGGCTGTGGTTGGTGTTGTGAAGAAGGTGGTTGTGTGAGGGCGGTTGTGGAGATCGATGTTGGTGGTGGAGGTGGTTGTTGTGAAGCGGTTGGTCGGAGCGATGGTGGTGGAGGTGCTTGTTGTGAAGCGGTTGGTCCAAAATAACGACAGCAAAAGAATAATGGCTAACTCAAAGATCACAGCCCCGATCACACGAATAAAACCGCAAAACATCGGTGTGGAAATCTATCTGAACACAGACTTATTGACATAACTGATCAAAGGACCTACATGGTGCTCTGCGAATTTCCACAGCTGCAACAATATATGTGTATATGTATGTATATATATATATATGTATGTGTATATATATATATATGTATGTGTATATATATATGTGTATATGTATGTATGTATATGTATGTATGTATATATATATATATATATATATATACATGTATATATACACACACACACACACACACACACACACACACACACACACACACACACACACACACACACACACACACACACACACACACACACACACACACACACACACACATCACTTTGTCTCAAAAAGTTGTGGACGAGTTATGACAAAAGAAGGTGGATGAGATGGTTCGGTGACAAGAACTCGTGGATTAGATTTTGGTTCAGATCCAGGCCATCGGTGTTAAACAAAACATGAAGTGTTCCACCTGGTGGAGGAATGCGTTCTTCCGAGCGCCTTTCTACTTTGTGCTGTTTTGCCAAGTGTCACTTTCTGAGTGATTTTTTTTTTTTGTCTTTTTCATTTGTTTGTTTGTCTGTGTGCAGGATATGTCAAAAAGTTGTGGATGGATCCAGATTAAATTTTGTGGACAGGTTTAGTGTGTGACAAGGATGAACTGATTCGATTTTTGGTGCAGATCTTGATCAGACAACGAGAATTTTTGAAAGTGATTCTTCACCATTGAGAGACACTGCAAAACCGATATATAGCACGATCTCAAAAAGTTGTTGACGGATTCGGGCAAAACTTGGTTGACGGGTTGGGTGTTTGGCAAGGACGAATTGATTCGATTTTGGTGAAGATCCGAGTCTGGATTTGGATTCAAGAATTATTTAATTTTTAAAGCGATTCTTCGCCATTGAGAGATTGGGCTAAATGAATAGTGGTACCTCTACATACGAATGTTTCAGGTTACGAAGCGCCTGAACGGGAAAATATTGCCTCTAGTTACGAAGGCGTTTCAGGATACGAAGTCAAAAATACAGTACAGTACGCGCTGCTTTTCGCTGCTCCCAGAATTTCCCGAACGTAAACAAACTTGTAGCTGCTCTGCCATTGGCTATCGCCTAAAATCTGCCTGGCAACCTTTTGCGTATGCGTGTATCCCAGCATGCTCTTCGTGTCCCCGTCCCGCTCTGTAAATATAGTTATACTGTATACAGTCTATGGTCCTGCTACGAAGTGCTCGGACAGTGTTACAGTACAGTATGCGTGTGGATTACAGTAACTTTTATTCACAATGGACCCCAAGAAAGCAAGGAGAAAAGAAGAAGAAGAGTTTTTCTGGCCATACAAACAAAGCAAGAGATCATAGAAAGGTATGAAAAGGGGATGCGTTTGATTGATCTCGCAAAAGAATATGGCCGTAATATATCTACGATCGGCACGATAATAAAACAAAAGGAAGCCCTAAAAGCTACGGCTCCTTCCAAAGGCCTCTGTCATTTCCAAGAGGAGGTCGGCAGTGAACGATGAGATGGAGAGGTTGTTACTCGTGTGGATAAAGGAGAAAGAGATCGCTGGTGACACAGTGACAGAGGCCATAATTTGCGCAAAGGCAACCGCCATCTTCACTGACCTCGTGAAGGAGGATACAGGCGAGGGAAATTCGGCGCAAGGACTACACCAGGAGTTTAAGGCATCGCGTGGGTGGTTCGAGAAGTTTAAAAAGAGGACTGGACTTCATTCTGTTCTTCGCCATGGCGAAATTATTTCGCTGGGAAAGGGCATGGGTCTTGAGGTGGATGACGAGGACATCAACGAGCTGATTCAGGAGCACAACGAGGACCTTTCGACGAAGGAGCTGCAGGAATTGGAGGTGATGCAACACCGCGGTGCAGGAGGAGTTCAAAGAGGACGAGGAGGAGGAGGAGGAGGAGGCAGCCATTATTCCATCAGCCCAAATCAAAGACATTTTAGGAAAATTCCATGAAGTCTCGGAATTTGTTGAAAAGAATCACCCGGAAAAAGTATTCACAAGTCGGGCTATCGCGCTCTATGACGATGTCTGCCTCGCGCATTTCCGACGGATTGTTAAAAGCCGGCAAAAGCAGACGTCATTGGATCAATTCTTCACGAAACGCGAGGCAAAAAACTGCTGATAAGGACCAGTAAACAGAGGCCAAAAAGTAACGAGAATAGCAGTTAAAAGGTAAATTAATATTTTTATTATTTCCTTTATTCTTTGTTTTTTACATTATGTGCCTCTCGTTTTATGTTTATTGTGCGGTAATCTAATTTTAACATGTATTTGTTTCATGTTCTGATGCATTTTTATGATTCATTAAAAAAAATGTCCGAATTTTGCGGGGCTTGGAACGGATTAGCGCATTTACATTCAAAAGGCGTCTCTACTTACGAAGGTTTCAGGTTACGAAACTACTCCCAGAACAAATTAAATTCGTAAGTAGAGGTACTACTGTACGGCACAAAATCTCAAAAAGTTGTGGACGGATTTGGATAAAACTTGGTTGACGGGTTGGGTGTTTGGCAAGGACGAATTGATTCGATTTTTGGTGAAGATCCGAGTCTGGATCTGGATTCAAGAATTATTTAATTTTTAAAGTGATTCTTCACCATTGAGAGATTGGGCTAAATGAATATACGGCACAAAATCTCAAAAAGTTGTGGACGGATTCGGATGAAACTTGGTGGACATTTTGGGTGTGTGACCACGACAAATTGATTAAATTTGGTGAAGATCTGAATCCGGATCTGGACATGAGATTGCTTAATTTTTTTAAGTGATTCTTTTACCATTGAAAGATTGGGCCCAAAACGATATATCGCATGATATTTCAAAAATGTATTGGGCCCGATCGATATGTTCTCGTGGATCAGGCATTACGTGGCGGAGGTATGCGTTCTATCGACCGAGTGCCCTTTTAGTTGGGACTATTCATTGCTGTTACAGTTTCAAGCATGACGTATTTCATTTGCACCTGGTGTTTCAAATTTTTTTGCGAGTTGGGTTTAGAGATACCTTCTCTGGCTTGGTGTCTTCATGCTTGCATACAAGTTGAATTACATGCTCTTGACTTTTTGACATATTCAGCAAGTCCAACAGATGTTATTCTGTGCACATGGTTGAGTTCCATCAGGCCGCTGCTGCCTCCTTCTCTCGGCAGGTCCATTCTCTTGATGCATTGATTTTTGTGGATGGTGAGGAGTTTCCTTGTTTTGTTTGATATCAAGTTTGTCGATTTCCGTTTGTTGCCAGTTTATTATTCTGCAGCTGTATTGGAATTCTGGTATTGCTTGTTGGTTGACAACTTTTATTTTATTTCTCGGGGTGAGATATGTTTTCAGGATCAGCCTCATTCTGCGCAAGTATTTTTGGCAGCTGTTTTGCGCATTTGTTTGTGACATATTTGGTGGCCCTCTTCGACTACGTGGTATTTGTATGATGCTTCGTAATCCAGATCCTGTATTGTATCTCGGTCGATTTTTATGTTCACTTTTGTTGATTTACCCTCCAGGAATGTGCACTTGACACACTTATCAAGGCCAAATTACATTTGAATGCCATCAGAGTACCCTTTCACACATTTCAGTTGTTCGACAAATTTTTCATCGTCGTGCAAAGAGTCTTAAATCATCCATGTACAGTCGATGTCACCTTTCCTGTCTCTTTGAAAGTTCTCTTATTTAACATAAGGGTGTAATCATGTCCTTGCTCATTAATGAGGTTGCTCAGTGGGTTTTGGGATTTACCTTGTGCGAATGCATGCATTTTATCATCCATGAATGTGGAACAATATCAAAAGCTTTGTTGTCATCTATCCAGGTTGTGGATATGTTGGTTCTTCTAGTTTTACAGTTTTTGAGTATGGCCCTGTTTAGTCGTAGGTGGTCTATTGTTCCATAGCATTCTCTTTTACATCCCTTATGTCTTGCTTCTCGACCTCCTTCTTGCATTACGTGGTGGTGCATAATTTTTGTGGTGATTCCCATGAGAAGTTTTTATGTTGTTGGTGGACATGTTATTGGTTGATACTTATGAGTAGTTAGGTTTCATTTGTTTGTCAGTGTGTCTCTTCTATAACACCAAAATAATGAAACTTGGAGGCTCAAAACTTTGTGTGTATACGAAGGGAACTCCAAGGTCGTGCATGAATGAAAATTGGGTGTTTGGATGAATTTAAACACCCATCCCTTTTGAAGACAATTAAAGGCCTTTCATTGAAATAAAAACAGGGTTTATCTTTGGCCAGCACACTGTCCCTCACAGTTATCTTAAGCTTTGTTTTGGCTGCCCCCCTCCCCCCCCTCTCTTCGTATTCCCCTCAGTGAAGCGACAGGTGGTATCTGCTCGTCAAAATTGTGAACAATATGACATTGTCATTTCATTTAAATGTTTTATGTCCCAAATGCTCATCTCATGTCAAATTGCTTTCTGGTCTTCCTGCTCTTTATCTCCCTCGTCACCTCCTTGGAACTCTCACGGTGATTACAGGAAGATCTGAGCATCCCAAAATGCCGTCTGCAGTTCGAAGACTTTATGATGATGGAGATGCAACGTCTCACAAAGTACCCACTTCTTCTCGAAAATGTGCTCAAGTGCACGGCAGGTTTGTATATTATTGAACGTTTTTCGCAATTTTAATTGGTTCGTGAGATAATAGAAATGTTCACGTCTTATAACTTGATACCAGTCATGTTGTTCGCTGCTTTTAACTATCTTGATAAATATCAATGAGCTCTGCAGTTTTCTAGTAAGCCGAAAAGGCTGGAGTTCTGAGGATGCTCTGTGCTCTGCAGTCCAATTATTTGGGCCATACATCCTGTAAAGAGGTTTCCAAACTGAAAGGGAAACTTTATCCTTGTATCCACAGTTGCAAATAGCTTTGATGATTAAGTTAGAGTTTTTCACTCTCATCATCATCTTGGATGAGAGGGATGATTGGCTTTTGAACTTCTGAATACTGGTGTTGATGTCGAGATTCAAAATACTGATCCAGGCATTCCCTTCTCCTGAGATGAACGAAGGTTTGTTGGGCTTTTGATACAAGGGTCTTTTTGGTCTTGTGAGCAATTCTGAAATCTCTTGCAATTTTGCATCCAGACGAGGATAAGTTGCAGCAGGCTGTGAACTGGTCGAGACATCCTCTTTCACATTAACAAGGCAGTGCGGGAACATAAATATGTTCAGGTGGACCATTTTTTTTATTTTATGAAGCAGTTGCTGAACCTTGTCTGGAATTTTCTTGTTTTCTCTCGACCGATTTGAAGCTTCATGCTGGTTTTGTAATTTCTCACTTCATTATTGTTGCCCAAATAACCCTCTTACCCCTTTCACTATTATCATCAGAAACTGGAGAACCATCAGAAAAAGCTGGGCCTGTCAGACCTTCAGTGCTCAAGTAATCCATTGGACTTGGAGTTCAAGGTATCCAAGCTGTACTTTCCATTTACAAAATCTATTTTTGTGTTTGTGAGATCTTGGTGTATTTCTGTACTGGCATCTGAACATGTTTTTTGTACTTCTTTGATCCTGAGATCAGATTTGGATGATGCTTGTAAGACCCCATCCCCGATGTCGGTCTCTTTAAAACAGTGGAAAAGTTGCAAGCTCAACAACATATTTCGCACCCCATGTTTACCCAATAGAACTTTCAGCGGACTCAAGATGTTGTCTTTGTCTTGCCCAAATATCTGCTGGGGTGGGCACCATGCACTTGTTAAATTTTGGTTTTAAATTGGTCTAGGATTATTACCAGCCAGGAATTTTCAGAGAGAATGTCTACCCACTTGCGATACAAGATGTTACCTTTCAATTCCAGGGTTTCCCATTGAGCCGGGTGTGTCTTTGTTCATGCTCAGAGGAGGGACCTCCTCCCCGTTGGGGCTTTTATACTCGGACACATTCGTATACCGGTCTCATCAGGGAACCCTCCTGTGAGGCCGTGCTCCATGCCAAAGTTCCAAATTCTCTCCCGCAGTTTGTGGTAAACCGAAGCTGCATGAAGTAACCTGTTGTGCGAGGAATCCCAAAACTGGTCCCTGTCCTCATTCCTCGTGCAGAATTTAGTTGTATTTTTTTCCAGGCAGGGGTGTCCACAGAGTGCATCGGCATTCCCATGAGCCTTCCCGGCTCTATGGTCACACTAACATTGTACGGCTGCAATACAACCACCTTGCAATCTGATCATTGGGTTCCTTGAACCATAAGAGCCATTACAGGGAGGAATTGTACATTCTAACCAAAATTTTTTGGCAAACCGCATAGCTCACTGGAAGGACACGCGGGAGAGCGTTTACTTACCTACACCACGCCACACCTGATCCACGAGAATATATCAGGTCCATTGCATTTTTGAAGTACCATGCGAGAACAGTACTATATAGTTTTTGGCCCGATCTCTCAATGGTGACCAATCACTTTAAAAATTAAATAATTCTCGTATCCCAATCCAGATATTCACCAAAATTGGATCAATTCTTCCTCGTCACACACACAGCATGTCCACCAAGTTTCATCCGAATCCGTCCACAACTTTTTGAGATATTGTGCTGTGTATCATTTTTGGCCCAATCTCTCAATGGTGAAGAATCCATGAAAAAAATTCTCGGAGTTGGGTCTGGATCTTCACCAAAATCTAATCAGTTCATCCTTGTGACACACCCAACCTGTCCAGAAAATTTCATCCGGATCCATTCACAACTTTTTGAGATATCATGCACACAGACAGAAAGGGGTGAAAACCTAACCTCATTCACTGTGATGGTGGTGGCAACTCATTGCGAGTGAGGCAATAATTTTGCTCTGGTCAACTCATGGCGAAACTGTCATACGCCATCACTCTTTCCACGCCTCCCCCCACCCCCGCTCCTGTGCGTGAGACAAAATTGCACCACCTCCAATCAATGGCTTGCAATGGAGACAAAAACAATCCTTCCTGGCTTGCATCCGTGTCAAGGGTAAATGTCCCGTCATCGGTGGAATAAGCTAAAACAGGTGTGGATATCAAACACTACTTTCATTTGAGAATGGTATCGTTGCACTCCCTTGTCCAATTAAACCTCATCCCCTTTTCCAAAAGCTGATGAAGGGCTGCCCATCACTGCAAATTTTGGAACAAAGCAGTGAAGTTTGCCTGGCCACATCTGCAAAATAATAGGAGCAGAGTCCCCCCAAAAAACCCCAGCACGTCTTAATGTTGTGAGGTACGGGCCACTCCTCCAACGCTGTGATTTTACCTGGGTCGGTTCTAAAACTCCGCTTGACCTATCACGTGACCAAGATCGGTGACCTCTTTCACAAACAAAATACACTTGCTCAATTTCAAACCTGCCCGAGATGCCCAAACTGGTTTGGTGTACACCAACATGATTGCCATGGCATGGCATGGAGCCTCGTACACGCTTCATCAATCTCTCAAAGGTTGCGGGGACATGACACAAACCAAACAGCATCACGGTGAGCCAATACAATGCCTTACCTGTGGAAAATGTTGTTTTCTCTTTTCCTGTCTTGTCCATCTCCATCTGCCAATTCCCACTCTTAAGGTCCAAAGTTGAGAATCAATTTGAGTCTGCAACAGCATCAAGAGTGTTGGAAATTCTTGGCAGGGGATAAGAGACTTTGAATGTCGTGTTGTTCAGCTGGTGATAGTCTACGCAGAAATGTGTGGTCTCATTCTTTCTAACCAGCACACCCGGTGACCACTGTCAAATAATTCTCAATTCCTCTTGTACATTTGAGTCATTTATCCTTTCATGGAATTTTTTGAGTTCTTCCATAATATGAAGGGGTAAAGGGAGTGTGGGGGGGGGGGGTGTAAGATCATAAGACAATGTCTGATCATCCGCGAGACAGAATGGCGCCATGACTGCAGCCCTTTGGGTGCTGGAATAGATCACACATGGCCTCTTGGTTGTGGTTATCCGGAGGTCAGCCTGAATTCAGAGAGTTGGGAAACGGTTTACAATCTCAAATTCAGAGTGTGAAGATACATCTGCACATTACCTAAACACACATTGCATTGAAGCCAGACTTTCAGATGCGAATATAATTGTTTATATATGAGAATCCCTCAGCAAAATAAAATCCATGTTGTATTCAAATACATTTCCCATTAAACGGCAACAACAATACATTGTACTTTATGCGAATGACATTTAATTTTTCAAGTGAATTTTCAGTCAAGTTTCGTTGGCAACATTTTATGTTTTATCACCCTTTAACCCATTATGCTAATTTTGGAGAAAATCCACAAATGTACCTTTGTCATTCAGACGACATCACCATCATTTTCAATTTTACGAATTAAAAAAGTTAACATAGGCAATTCTTGAAGGAACATTCCTTCAAGAAATTTTAACTGATGAACTTTTTCATCAAACCCCAATAAATTTGTCACGACATCCGTCGTCCATTGGCCTCCTCCATTCTGCCCGAATCGTGCATTTCCAAACATTAAAACGAAACATCAAAATCTCGTCACCAGCCTCATGAACCTCTGCATGGTTCTAACCAGGCATTTCAATCCTTCCTCAAACAAGCCACTCTTTGTCATCCACTTGTTTCAGGTGTGTTTTACGCTCTGCCTGTAATGTCTCCACCACTTTTTTGAAATAATCACCCAAATCCACTCGTGCCACTCTTATGCCTTCTGTCATCTCTCAATTTGCAATCGCTTTCGGTACAATTTCCAATCAAAATGTTCACATCCCCATATGGCCTGCTTCTTTGGCTCATTGGAAGGGGAGTGAGGGAACGAATCCCTCATTACCTATTACATGACCCCGCCACCTTTCCGCCATGGCTCAAAGAGGTCATGTCTCAATTAGGGTTGCAGTCCACCCCCTCCTTTTCTCCAGCGTTCATGGAAATCAGGTAAACCCCAATCGGTGGAATGACCTCCCCCTCTTCTCCATAACTCCCTGAAGACAGATAAACCCCACTCAGCGAGCCAAACCACTCGTGTGCTCAGAAAGGTCTGAAGACCAAGTGACACACGCCAGCGCTGCCTGCCACTCATCTGCACTCCACTCCAAAGTTCCTGTGAGGCTGAAAGAGAAATTAAAATCCAATTTATAAAGCCTGCTCCTGGATGCAGCACCTCCAACTCTGTAAGAACCCATGCGGAGATGTCCACAATGGTTTCTGTACCCTGGCTCAAGTTCTGTCCTGTTGGCATTTCTATTTCCCCTTTCACCTCCAACCTATTTCCCATGTTACCACTCGTTCCACGCTCAGGACTTCCACACACAGCAGGCTGCACACATTCCAAGGTTATGTGTTCACCTTCCACACCTTCAACCTTGCCTGTGTACTGACCAACTGCCTCGCACTCCAGGGCTACATTCTCGACCGCCAGGTGAATACCCACACACACTTCGGCCTCAGCAGCACAAACCGGTGCTGTAGTCTGGACTCGCAGCATTCGTTCACAGGCACTCCACACACACATTCAGGGGTCATGCATACGTACACCCCATCGGACAGAGTCTCTTCATTCACATAAAATTCAATTTTTACCTTAAGCTCATCGTCCGCACCATGTATGCATGTACCCACGTACCTGCTTCGTTCCAGAGTCACCTCTGTCCGGTCGCTTCTCTCCATCAGGTTGCTCATCATTGATTCACCACACTCCTCTGGGGCTGTCAGCTCCACATGCTGGACCTGCTCAACATGTATTTCATTCGTCAACAACTCCGTATGCTCCCTCAATGTCTCCTCCGCCAGGGTTTGCTCTAATTGTGGTGTCATCCGACGAGTGATGTGAATCAAGTTCCGCACCACCAACACCACTCCCTGCGGTGATGTCACACATCCCATATTATTGTGCTATTCTCCTTCCTGGCTCCATTTTATTTCCCATTCGAGTCGTTCTTCTTCTCTGAGCCTTTTTGAGTTGTTCGTATCTTTCTGGAGTTTTTCCATCTCTGTGGACTCCAACTTTGCTCTCTCCTTGAGTTGGTTAATTTCAAATTCATATTGTTTTTGTTTTCTACCCCACCGTCTCTCATGTTCTTCATTCTCCAATCTCATCGTTTCTTTCAATTGGCTGATTTCCTTTTCCCATTTCATTCGTCGTTCTTTCACGATCTCCGCGTACTTCAACCTTGCTTTCTCCTTTAGTTGTTCTTGTCCTTCTTTTTGTTTCATTCCTTGTTCTTTTTGTTTCTTATCCCACTGTCTCTCTTGTTCTTCCTTCTCCGATCTCATCGTTTCCCTCAATTGGTTGATCTCTCTTTCCTGTTTCATTCGTTGTTCTTTCGCTACTCTTTCTTGAATCTCATTCTTTAATCTTGCCTTGGCTTCTAACTGTTCGATCTGCACAGTGTGGTTCCTAAACGTGTCATTCTCCTTTCTCTTTCGTTCCTCTCTTAACATCCTCAGTTCGTTTTGTAATTCCCTCTCTTTGCTTTGGTGTTTCTGTAACTCAGAAGCTTTTCCCCTATTTTCTTGCTAATCTCCGCACCTCTTTCACATGCTTCCTCTCTCAATTCGTCCACTCTTCCCGGATTCCTTGTTAATTTCCAGTTCATGTGCCAGTACATTTCCGCTGGACTTTAATTCCCGAAGCTGTTCGGACTTTTCCAACAATTCTTCCTTCCTTTTCTCCAGATTTTTCTCTCCTCTTTTTATTTCCTGTTCCAGGCTCTCCCTTATCTGATTGCCTGATGTTACCTCTTTCTTCAGTACTTCCCATTCCCGTTTTTCTTTTTTCATTCTTCTTCCAAGCTCTTCCTATCCCAGGAGTTACTAATTTGCTCCTCCTCTATTCTTTTGTTCAGTTTGCTCTTCTCTTGTTCCAACTTATGGGTACTCCCCTCCAGTTTCCTCATTTCTTCCTGTAGTTCCTTGAACTGTCTCCACTTTTCCAACAATTCTTCCTTCCTTTGCTCCAGATATTTCTCTCCTATTTTATCTTTTGTTCTCGGCTTTGTCTTATCTGATTGCCTGATCTTACCTCTTCCTTCAGATGTTTCAGTTCCAAATCGTGTTCACATTTTTCCTTTTCTCGCTTTTTTTTTCCATTCTTGCTCCAAGTTCTTCCTATCCCGAGAGTTCAGTTCCCTCAAATCATGCACCACAAACCCACGCAACCAGTCTGCTTTTGTCGTTTCTCCATGTGGTTCCTCGACTGTGCTGGCTAAGTCCTCTTCCAGCCCCTGAATTCGTTCCTGTGCATCGGTCAATTGTTGTGACTCCCCGTGCACATCATCCTCCTGAACCTCGTCTGCGTGCCGTTGTGCCTCGTCCAATTCAATCTGCAATTCCTTCATGTAATTCTCATAACACCTCACCTGTTCCAAGGCATCCCCCAATTGCGTCTGAAGCTTGCCAATGTTGGTGTCGTCTTGCCTCGCCTTCCATGGTGCATGCCGTGACCATGTGGTCTGAACCGGTGGCTGGGAGCCTCCGCCTCGTGTTTTGCCGTTCGTTGTGCTGCAATTAGCCCTCTCCCGCTTCGTGTCGTGCCAAGGTGGAGCCGCGCCGCCATTTTGCAACTCCATTTTCTTTATAATTTGCAAGTTTTTCCTCCGATCCGCTCAAACATAAAATCAAATCAAATTTGCACCGTTTTTTCTTCGCTTCTCGAAACCAATGTCCAAGGTGCGAAATGCACCACTTGACAAATATCCCGCTCCTGACACCAGTTGTGAAGGATCCACGACGGAGGGATTCGAGCTGTCGGCAATCAGTCCTCAGCAGTTTTTTTTTTTTTTTTTTTTTTTTTTTTAAGAATCGGGTGAATCTATTGGTGCGACACGAAGTGATTCAAGGTTGAACTTCATACCCGAATCAATTGATTTATTGGGGAACACGACACAAGCAAAACATTCATGACAATGCTCTTATTAACAATCTTTAACCCGTTCTTAACTCTGGAACTACGGACTACAGGTTTCGAGGGGGTCCCTACTGAGATATGCCTTGTACAACACGTGCAGACAAAGACAGACAGTATGCATGCAAGACAGAGAACTTGGTGATGTCTCATGGACGAGAGGAAAGTGTCAAAAAGCACGAATGTCGCTCGTAACAAGTGGATGTCCATGGATTCGAGCCCCAATCTCGAATGCGCCGCGTGGCAAAATGGAGGTGTCTTACTCTTGCTCCCTTCGCACCGCACGCGGTCTCCGCGCGCTCTGACCCCTCGTAAGGTCGACGATGGGTCTCAGCTGTGCACAAGAGAAGGCCCAAATCGAGGTGCCTTTCTCCGGCAAGTGGATCGGCAAACGTGTCGAGTGGCACGGCACAAACAACACGTCATTGTTTTCCGATGAAGAAGCCCGTAATGGCCGTGATATCTCTGCTATTATGTGAAAAAGGGCATTTTATCCCCTCATATTTTGGTCAAACCAAACGCACGTTAACCCCACTTTTTTGGCAAACATTCTATATTTTCTTCGTTTTTCAGTGACTGGAAGCGTTTATATTGAGTGAAACCCAAAAAGGTGGTATGAAATGATTCCAGAAGTGACGAATTGAACGGAATTATTTGAATATGATTTTTCTGACCGCTGTCGCGCTTTTGCAACGCATTTGCGAATTTCGACGTGCGTGTGTGCGTGTGTGCGTGCGTGCGTGCGTGCGTGCGTGCGTGCGTGTCAGTGGATGATAAATTTTGCTTCTGGGATGCCTCGTCAAAGGAATGGGGAAAAAAGGGAAAAACTATCTGACACAAGCCCCAAAAGCTCAAGTTGGGACACACTTCCTCCCCACCTTTCCCCTTCCCTCCATACAAGCAAATGAAAAGTTGAGACTTACTGATGAAAGCACTTCTTCCCCTCAACGTAATCAGTCCTGTCATATTTTCATTTTTCTCAAAGAGCGAACCAACAAATATTTGTCCATGTTCGACTTTTATGAACAACTTAATTTTTTTATAACATTCATTTCCATCGAGTTGACTCACAAATAATAACTTGGAACTTGGTTGTTGGTTGAAGTATCTTTGTTGAGCAGAGATAAAATGATAAACTTCTCTTCATGCTCTTGTTTGACCACCTCCTGGGCCACATATCATTTTGTCGATTCTTTATATTTTCCATCGTTTTTACAAATTTCTCATTATTTATGATTTTATGAAAGTATGATATTTTTTTATGAGAGTTCTTCACAAAATTACTTGAAGCAAGCTGTTTTCTTTTTGGGTGAAAAGCCTGGTTGAGAACCAAGCTCCCTCGCCCGAAGAAAATATGCGACTCATTTCCTTTGAAAAGACACAATCAAAAAAACCCATTGTTTCCACATTTCTGTGATGTCATCAACTTGTCCTATTTATTAAGTTTTGGCTTGTTTCATTCAGAGAATGGAGTATTCAGAGTACTTCAACCTTGTAGATCAATCTTTTTCACAAGCGGAGAGGTGAGAACCTGAAACCGATTCATTATTTGTTGTTTTATACAGAATTAAATCACAAATGACTATTTTTTTTTTTTCTCACAGGTTGTCCCCAATACCAACATCGTTGATATTGAAAATGAAGCCAATGAATATCATGAAGAATGGCAGAATATGAATGAAATCCTTTTTGATCTTCAATCATTTAGAAAATAATTAAATGACATCATGTCTCGGTTGTTGGAAGACCTTTCACACCCCCTGACGTTGGATAAGTCAAAAGAAAGGTGAGAAATTATCCCCCTGTCTGTCTTTGACTCTCTGTCTCTTTGTGGGTTTTCTTTTCCAGTTTAAACGCGTCTGGATGAATCTGGCACAAAACTCAATCTTTTGGAGGTAAATGTTTTATTTATTATTTTATTAATAGCATCATGTAATCATCTTAATGTACCCTAATGGATCCTCCCTCTTTGTTTTGAACAGAATATGGTGTCCGAGTTTCAAAATTGCAAGATATCCAAAGCAGACTGCTGCGAAAGAACGTTAATTTTCACAATTGAATATTGACCCAAAGAAAAATGTTTAATGTTTTCAATGTTGATTAATTTATATCACAATGTAACAAAGATTTTGTTTGAGTGAATTTTTTGGTTGTTTATCTTTTATTCGGTCGTAAGAATAAAGAAAATTCATATCTTTCATGTCGCTAATCGTTATTCAGGAAATGATATTTTTTGAAAAATAACAAAAATTGTATATTTACTTAAGAAAATTGCAAAAAAATGAAACGACACAACAGTGTTGAAACAAACAGGGATATGCTTATCAGAAGTAAAATTTCGCATACTACATCTTCCATAAGACTTTATTGAAAACGCATAGATTTTCTGCTCTTTCTTCGGTGAAGAGGCTGGGTTTCTCGGACCAAACCCCAGATGCAGTCGCCCATCATACGCTCATTATAATGGCCCTGGTAGCGCTTCTCAAATTCCATCACATCTTGGTGGAAGCGCTCACCATGCTCTTCGGAGTAGTCTCCCATATTGGATTTTAAAAAATCCAAATGGGAATGCATCGTGTGCAATTTCAGGGACATTCTGCAACCCATCTCCCTGTAGGACTTGAGAAGATTGTCGACCAGTTCACGGTAGTTTTCTTCCTTGTTGTTCCTCAAGAAGCCCTGAACAACTGCAACGAAGCTGTGCCAGGCACGTTTCTCCGGTGCCAACAACTTTCCGGAGAACTCCGGGTCCCTCATTGGCTTTTTAATTTGCGGCCCAACGAACACCCCTGCCTTTATTTTTGCCTCCGACAACTTTGGAAATACCGCTTGGACCGACAGCTTCCGCAAACCACGTGTGGCACCCAACTCTTGTCCTGGTCCCCAAATTGAACTCCAGAGTACGCCTTGTAAGCCGAACAGAAGAGGTTCCCTTCAATGATGGTGTACTTGACTGACTTGACATTCAGAAAGACTCCGCAGACATAGCAGAAGTTATCAGGATCATGCTTGCAGGAACCTCGAGCAGAAGCCATCATGAGACAATATCTTTTAATAAGAGAACAAATATAATAAGACGAGTTGAAGGGAAAGAACGGAAACAAAATGTAACATATATCAAATGACTACTTGAATGAATCATGTAAATCATACTTGAATAACCGACTTGAAAAAATCATATTTTTTTCAAAATATTTTCTAAATCACAAAACGATCAACAGTATGCTATGTTTTACTTCTGATTAGCATATCCCTGTATGTTTCAATGCTGTTATATAGTTTCATTAATGTTCAAATACATTTTTCTGCAATTTTCTTATGTAAATATACAATTTTTTGTTATTTTTCAAAAAATCGGTGTCATTTCCTTAATAACGATTAGCGACATAAAATATGTCATTTCTTCATTCTTACGACCCAATAAAAGAGAAACAACCAAAAAATTCACTCAAACAAACTTTTTTTTTTGTTACATGATGTTATTTATGCTTTGCTTACAATTATTTAATTCTTAATTACAAGAAAAGAATAAAGGAGGTGAAAAGGGGAGGGTGGGTGGAGGGTTAGGGGGTAGGTGCGCTTCCCCAACGACCCACCACTCCCCCTCATCCCGCCCCCCCTTCCCGTTTGTGTGTGTGGGGAAGGGTGGGGGGGTGGGATGAAGGGGTGTGGTGGGTCAAACGGGGCGCACAAGGGGAAGGGGTGTGGCTTGTGTGGGTGTGGCTTGTGTGGGCGTGGCCTGTGCGGGCGGGGCCTGTGCGGGCGGGACTCGTGTGGGCGTGGCTTGTGTGGGTATAAACAAAGAAGGGTGGAGCAATTTTTTAATTAAATAAACATTTTGTGTGTGGGGAAATAATCACGAATCATGTGGATGTGGATGTGTGTGTGGGTGTGGCTTGTGTTGGTGGAGTTAATTTTTCAAGTTTTTTTTTTTTCAATTTTTAATCTTTGTCTTTTGTTATTCCTGTGAATAAAATGAACCTAAAATCTCTTCCCCCTCTCAATCATATAATTTTAATTCCTTCTCTGAAAATGTGATTGTTGGTTCTTGAAATTCATCAGCAAATTGCTCTTCAATCTCAATGACATCAAGAGAGCCGAGAAGTTATTTGAATTTCCAAGCCCAAGTTTCAATTGAGCACTGATCATCTTCTTCACGATGAACCTCTCAACTTCTTCACTAAAGGTTGGATTTTGTATCAAAGACAAATTATACATTTCTCTCTCGGCTTCATGTTTTTCTTCCAACGTCGTGTTATTCCTGTAATCAATATCATGCTTCATGCATGCTTCATGCACACTTCATCAACCCTATTGATAGGTTAGCTCCACGGTTTAGGATTGTCAGCCTCATCTAATCGTTTATTCAAGTTTGTTCTTGGACCACATAAAGAATACCCTGGTGGATGTAATTTGCTGGTATTCCAGTTGTTGTCAATTTACTTCCTGATAAAAACTTTTGCATATCTCACCCTCGTTTGTGTTTGGTGATCAATTTACTCTTTTTCGAGCCGCACACACCGAACATGTGCCTTTTTGTTCAACCCGATTATTTTTACTTTTAACAAACGAGATATTTTTAACTCGGTTTTCTTTTTACATTTGAGACAATAACTCATTCATTTATGAGAAAAATTCTGACAGTGTTAAAACCTTTTTAGTTTCCAACATGCACATTTGAATCTTAATTTTTAAAAATAAAGAATCCTTAGAAATGACTTCATTCTCTCCTCCATTTATTCAAGGAAAAAAATGTAAAACTTCAATTAAAGTCAATTTAACCAACATCATCATTGATGTAATATTTTCCTTCTTTATCTCCACTTTGTCATTTAAATACTCTCCCTGAAATCGATGTCAATACTTTTGACGCATATATTTTTTTTACAAGACTTGTCAATTCTTTGTTTTCCTCCTCAGTGCATTGAGATTGATTTAATTTTCTGTAATACCTCCAATATATTTTTCAATCTCACTGGTTTCCATATTTTTATATTTATTTATTAATTCGCTCTTTCCTCTCTCTCCAACCCCTTGCCTGTGTCTCTCTCTCCTGCCCGTCCCCCTCCCCCTCCTCCTCCTCCTCCTCCACCTCCCCTCCTCCTTCCCCTCCTCCTCCTCTCTCTTGCCCCTCTCCTCCTCCTTTCTTGCCTCAGTTTCTTCAACTTTTTCCTCATCCCTTACTTTCCTTGAACCAATTTCACCCCATAGAATATCATACATATATTCAACTGGATTCTGTGATACTCTTGTTTCCATAATAATTTTTCTCATAATAGGAAACCAATCATTTCCAAAAGAGTTTTACATTTCATCACCTTAAGAAGTTCATTTTTATTTAATATTGGAATCAAATCTCTCTTTGTGGGTTTTTTTTAACATCAGTTTAAGGCCAATTTTTAATTGAAAATTGTCCATGTCCATGGTCCAATTCATAAGGAATGTAAAATCTAACGCCCTTTTCTTGTATCCTTGAATGCAAAAATTATAATTTTGTTGAAGCCATTTTGCTGTCATTTATGTATCAGAAATATGACAGATTAATATGATGACACGTTATACTGTTGTTGAATCGGTAGCGCTTAATCGGACTGCCGTCTCAGGGGTTATATCGCCGGCTTGTTCGGCACAGGTCTGGGGTCATGCGCCTCAGATCACGATACCAAAGTTCCCCTGTGCCTTGCCAGTTGGGGAAATACACCCCGGCTTGAGATTGGGTTTGATCAGAGACCGAGCGCATTCTGCTGCAGTCCGTAGCCTGTTTGGTTTTAAATACAAATCGAGCGATTGTTCTTCAGTGTGGCAAATTTCGTATGAATCAGCCAGATTTATTGGGGAAACATCGGAGAACACACCACAAGCAAAGCATTCACGATAACGTTATAATTAATCGATAACCCGTCCTTGTCTCGGGAGCTACGGATACGGGTTTCGCAGGGGGCCCTAATAAAATAAGCGTAAGGCCTGGACAACATGCATACAAGATACGGAGTACTTGGTGGTGCCTCATGGACGAGAGAAAGGTGTGAAAGGCATGAATGCGGCTCGTGATCAGCCGATATCGCCGGATTCGAACACCCAGCCCGAATATGCAGCGTGGCAAGATGGCGACGTACTCCTATCGGCACAGCTCACGCACGCAGCCTCGGTGCGTCTCGCCCCTGTGAGGTCGACGGTCCAAGAGGGAAAGATCTATGGTGTGTTCCAGCTAGTTTTTCACAAGGTCCAGAATGCAAATCCAGGCCTGGCCTGTACACAAGATTCGGCCAAATCTGGGTGTTGGACCCTGCAGGTGGATCGATGGGACGAAAAGACGTGGTCGAGCTCTGCAGGGAGTAAGGACAGTCAGAGGCTTTGTGGTTCGATTCAGGATGAACCTGGGGATGACCTGCATGCTGGATCCATGGCCACGGAGGAACAGCTCATCAAGTGATTCCTCATAAAGCAGATCACAGACAGGAAAAAAGCAGTTCCTCTTGCCTTTCGGGGTGGGCTTTTTGGACCACCTCCGGGGACCCGTGATTGGTTCATCGTTGGAGTTTGCAGCAGCCCTCGGCCAATGGGTTGCTTGCACGTCTGTTGACTGACTCTGTCAGGGGGTAAAGAAAAAGAAGGCACCTCTCGGTACACCACCACTGGATGAACACTGGACCGCCTGCTGCACCTTCCGACACACATTTAACGTCTGATAACCAAACAACCTGGCTGAACATGTATTTAAGGGGGGATCTGGGCTAATCCTATATTTAATAACCCACTAAGGGCCCATTTCCGCAACAATACCACCCCATCTTCCTGTTGTTAAATCAGTTTGTATTCCTTGACTTTGTATAATTATCCAATTTCCTTCCTTCTTTGTCATATAAACGATTGCTTCACCATCATATTATTTCCGATTCCCGAAATCGTGTTTTTGTTGTTTGCTAATTGTGCTTCCACATGTCTCCTGATTCTTACCAAGAGGGTAATATTCTTCTTTATGAGACGGATTAAAATCGTGTAGGTTTTCTCGGTTTAATGAAAAATACCAATTATATCCTAAATCACACACATTATACCCCTATTTCTCCATTCTCATTCACTATACTTCCTTCTTTATAAAATTCAAAACGAAGCAGATAATTGAATTCAATAAGAAATGGTGTATGGTTTGTTGAACCAGGTGTTGTGGTTGTAAATTCTACTTGTTTAACAAAACTTGCTGTTTTATTTGAGGATATATATTGTGATAAATCACTTAATCTCACCAAGTCATTCGCATCAGTCGGCCTTGGATTTTTTATTAATTTATAAGCATTTTTCAAATTAATATTTTTTGCTGTCCTGTATGTCTGTTGTTCAGCCTGTGCCTTTGTGTAATAATTTGATGAATCAATATCCAGTTTTTGGGATACACCAAAGATAGAACCATCTTTTCCAACGTGTCATTAATATTAGATTAAAAAAATAATAACATAAATTTTTTTTTATTGAGTTGAAATAATACATTTCGACATGATTGACCACAACACTTGGAATATAATTCTTGGACTTGAAATGTTTGATAAACACCATTCTGTAAGAATTTTATCACTTCAACAGGTGGTGGAAGTCCATACCTATCAAAATATTTGTCTTGACTATTGAAAATACAAACTGAAGATACAGATACATAACGTTTTGTACAATTTTAAAACATTTATTCAACAAACAGAGATTATATATGTGCAAGCACAGGAGATTCTGGACAGACATATTTACTCCAGATCTCTCAACATAACCGGAGAATCTTCGTCTTTATATAGTTTCCAGTAAGACAGTTTTTACCCCCCACCGCGTGGCGGAAGGGTGATATTGTTGTCACCCGGGTCGTCCGTCCATCCGTCTGTACATCCGGCTGGCTGGGCGTCAACGTTTATAGCTGTGAGTGCGATAACTCATAAACTGTTCGCCATATCGATTTGAAATTTGGGTCACACATGTTGCACCTGAAAAGGACGAACCCCATTGATTTTGGGCGTGGCGGGATCCAAGATGGCCGACTGGGGCGGCCATCTTGAAAAAAATGTTTTTTGTAATAAAGGGAAAACCGCTTATCTGATTTCAATTATTTTGGTTTGGCCCGCTCGGACATCCAATATGGCCGGCAGGCAGCCATGTTGAAAAAAACGACGTTATCGCGATATTGGCTCTAATTTTTCACACCATAAACCATAGAAAACCATAAACAATCTTTTTTGGTCAATTTGAACTTTTGGCTGTATATCTCAAAAGACATGATGACCAAATGGTGTCTTGTTTCCAATTCACCTCCCTTATTATCTGGAATATGTATGACCTTTTTCAATGTCGGGGGATTCCCCATCTCTGATGGGTATGTTTCCAATCTTCTGACACTGACGCCAGTATGCCCGGTCTTGACAATTTCCAGGTGAACCTTATCTTCAGTCTTCTTTGACAGCTCCTGCTTAAATGGTTGGAACACATATTCAAACCCCGAATATTAATCGCACAGAATGCTGCAATGACGTCTAACGCCAACTCCAATGGCCATTTAAACAAGTTTCCCTCTTATGTTGGTTAAAAGTCAGTGTGCTTCTCCCCAAACTGGGAAGATGTATTATCTTGAAGCGACCAGAGCTTTTTTATTTTTTATTTTTTTATACCTTGTCGAGGCTCATATGAGCCAGCTTCGTGAATACGCCTGGACATTTTCTTAAGTCCACATTCAAACTTGTTTGTGTCTTTCATACAAAATTCTCAAGATCGTTCGACATGACAGGCAATTCTTCTTTATATTCAACTTATTGACAAAGTTCAACCTGTTTACACATTTAATATACAGGTGGTCTTTCCAGACAGAGGAGAAATATAATTGTGTTAATTCCAAATGGATATATACTTAAAACATCATATCATATTTGAGTACATTTTATTTCAAGATTAATATATTTTATTTTAAAATCAAGTTTTTATCATCAATTTATTTATTTTATCACCCCCAAACCCATCATGATAAAATGTTTCCGCAAAACCCAATGAGAACCGTTCCCATTATTATCTTCTGAGTTCATAATAATATTCTTTGTATATTTAGACAAGTTTGTTCACTCATCTCTCATATATATATATATATATATATATATATATATATATATATATATATATATATATATATATATATATATATATATATATATATATAACCATATTATCAATTTTTAATTTCTTACAATATTTGATAAGTTCTAAATTTGATGTCATCTTTCCAAATTCTTTAAACCACTCATCAATGCTCATTTATTGATGAGAGATATAATCCATGACCCCTTTTCGTTGATCTTACACCTGCTTGTGCAATAGAAGAAACATATCTCCAACTAACAATCTCGCTTTATCAGGGAAACGTTCAAGTTTTTCAGCAAAATCTGCAATTTCACCACTTCCACTAATTTGTTTCTCCAACACTTTGTGACGTCTTTCCAACTCTTTCTGAGCCCGGAGTTTTGGCTTCCTTTCTTTGGCAGTTTTCACGGCTGCTGAAATACCACCCGTCAATGCTCCAGCCGCACTTAAACCAGCAAATAAAGGAATTAGAAATGGGAGAAATCCTCTACTCGTCTCTCTTGTTGAATATTTCTTCAACATTGGTTTTGACATTTTAATTTTCAGTGAGCCAGTGTCGTTCAAGATTTTCACCTGTTCTCTTGTGAGCAAAGCATCAATTCTTACCGCTCCTTTTCTCTGAATTGTATTTACGTTAATCGTACAAGGCTTTTGATTTTGAACACAAGATGATAGTTTATGAAGATTGAATTGAATCACATATACCCCAGTTGACATTTTACTACTCATTTATTTATCAAAAAAAAAATTATGTGAGACTAATCATAGCACGATTATCCGTATTAATCTTTAATTCTGTTTCGTCCAAAAGCAAACAATATGAATCAACTTTTTCAGTCTCTCCTCTTTCAATATTTCGGGAAGTATCCACTCGATTAGACTTTATAGTTTTCTTTTGAGTACTCAGGTCACTCGTATAGATTGCATGCAGGCTTTTAAATGCTGTCATATCCAAAATGGGTTCTTTATTTCCATTGCTTTCACACACCTTTTGGTAAGACTTGTATGCTTCAGCATTGTCATTTTATTCCCAATTCATTTCCAATCTATCTCGTGGATAAAATGTTCCATCTCGATAAACGTTGAGTTGTTTTACCTCAGCATTATCACTCAACGCATTATTCTTATCAGTTGCAGTATCACCATCTGGTTTTAAAAAAATGAGCCACAGTGATGGTGGCTTTCCTTCCAGAACACCCAAATTCCACGTGTAAGTGGTTTGGTTCAGTTTAACGTGTTGGCATCTTCTTTTAAGATATGATACATTGAGTGGTTTCTTTGAGTTAAGTCTTCTATTCAACATCTCTTCTGTTTCTAGATTAGGAGTATATTCACTGATACACCAACTAATTTCATCAATAACAAATTTATTCTGAGCAGCAAAAGCATTAGCCAAACCAAAAAGCAATCTATTTTCATTATCATTCCTTCGCAGTTGAAATAGAATTTCAATTCCAGACAGAACTTTATCATGATCACAACATCCAAATATACTTTTAAGAGGAACTGTCACAGTAAAACTATTTCCTGCATTTGTATCATCGTTATACATTCCTTTTCTTTGACTGTATCCAGGGTCTGTGTTTGTTCCCGTTGCCATATCATGAATAAAACCTTTGACAGCTCCCTTTCCATCACGTAATGATTATCGTGTAAATTTCATCATTTCAGATGCAGCAGAGACATAATCAACCGCTTCAACTTCTTGTGTTCTAATGTACAAAGGAACACTATCAACCATTTTCCAGAAGAAATCATTTACAAGTGTCGCGTTTGTGTTTTGCGCAGCCTGAGTGAATGTAAATTTGCACAACAAGAAACTTTCGGATCGATTAAAATAAGTTTGTTGATAATTATTTATTTCAAAACTTTTTGTTCCATTTGCATTCCAGTCTGTTCCATTATTGCATTTACCTTGGAGTAGTCTTCTTTTTTCGTGGAGTTTGAGATGACAATGGTGTCATCCATATAATAGATACGATCAATTGCTTCCATACTTGTATTTATTTTGGAAAAAAGATGTTCAAACTTTTGAAACCCTGATCCAAGTATTTGAATTATTTTCTGTCGTTCTTGGGGAGACAACTGAGTTTTGCCTTTGTTAATTTATTTTATTGTTTGCAATTTATGAGATTCCTTTTGGGCATCTTTCATTCTCTTTGTGGCACCCGTTGCATTTCCCACAGCAGAAGCAGTTGAACCAATTGGGTCTTTATGTTTAAGAATCGTTGAACCTATACCTATTAGAGTATCAATTATCCCATCTTTTTTTTTCTAAATTGATGTCCTACACTCCGTTGTCTCTTCAGTTTATAGTATCCTCTACCAAGACACATACCTTCACCCTAAAAGTATGGGGAAAGGAACATCCCATCCACCTGTAATTATTTTATATTTTCGCAACTCGTGTTTCCTCACAATAACCATCATATTTATTTCTTGGAAACCTTCATGTCGGTGAATTCTGATGGATATAATTTTCCATTAAAATATATCGTGTGATTATCTTGGTCGGTTATCCTAAATTTTACTCTGTCAGGTTTTTCCAGACACGGGAAGATAAACCAGATTTTTGGGGACTGCAGTCAAAGCTCGTTACTATGCCACCCGTCGGGACCGAGCAAAAGTGGCATAGTAGCGAGAGTGGCATCGTAACGAGATTTTGTAAAAACAGCCTTATTTTCTCAAGTTACCCATCTGTAGTTAATCTTTAGACAAAATTTATGCCAGCAAGTAAAAGGCACGACTGTTGTATAAGCTAAGCGAACGGAGAACATGCACACACTAACAGAGTTCACACACTAACATATGGCATGGCGAGAAATTCACGACACACAAAGCTTTCAAGAATTGTCGGCTGGCGCATCTTCTTTCGGCGGATCTCGTGCATCTCGTTGTCTAGCCGATCGCACGCTTGCATCACACCGGGCTTCTTGCTTCTCTGCTGCATGAACTTCCGGACGGTGCTTCAAGCGCGCTGGGCTTCCTCGAACGGAACGATTTCCTCCTCGACAGTTACCTCGTCATCTTCGATTTCCACCGGCTCCTCACTGCACAGAATCTCCTCCGCAATCTCCTCCAGCGTGAAATACCCGCCAGTCGCGAGGCGCTCGTCGGCTTCGAGAAAGTCAGACAGCTCGATCTCCTCGTTCTCGTGCATCTTTTCATCGGCAGGCAGAGCTTCCCAGATGTCGGGCAGCTCCGCATCCTGTGGCTCAGTTTGGATCTCCTCTTCGATGAACTTGGCCTTCGCGAAACAGTTCCTGATCGTCGACTTGCCGACCTACTCCCAAGCACGCCGGGCGACGTGTAGAGCGTCGAGCAACGTGAACTTGAACTCCTTTCCCTCGTCTATGGCCTCAAGCCGGCGGCACAGCAGGAGCTTCTTGTAGTGGCGCTTGAGGTTCTCTATGATTCCCTGATCCATTGGTTGCGAATTGGCTGTCGTGTTGGGTGTGAAGAAGACCAGTTGGATGTTGTTCAGCTCGAGCTCTGGAGGGTGGCCAGAGAAGTTATCGAGACAGACCAGCACTCTGCGTCCCTGCTGGCCGAGTCGTCCGTCCCACGCACGCAACATCTCCCCGAAAAGCTCCGCCGTCATCCACGCCTTCGAGTTCGCCTTGTACTTGACCGGGATCTCTTTGTTCTTGAAGGCACGGGGTTTCTTGGAATTGTCAATCACCAGAAGAGGGAACTTCTCGCTGCCGCTCATGTTTGCCCCAACCAGAAGAGTGATCCTTTGCTTGCTTTTCTTTCCTCCAGTACACCGCTCTCCCCTGAAAACAATGGTCTTGTTCGGAAGCAGCTGCCAGAAGAGTCCAGTCTCGTCCAGGTTGAAGATGTCATCTGCGGAGAACTGCCCGAGTAAGGGCCGGAGAACCTGTTGTTGCCACTCAAGAAGGGATTGCGAATCCACCGCTCCAGCTTCGCCCTGCACTGTCTTGAACGTGATGCCGTGGCGCTTCTTGAAATTGCCCAACCAACCGTCGCTCGCCATGAAGTCTGGGATGTGCATCAGCTCGGCCAGTTTCATCGCCTTCTCCTTGATCAGATCGCCGCTGACAGGCACATTCTGTCCTCTTGATTGCTTCAGCCACATGAGCACTCCCTCATCAAGCTTCGGGTCGTGAGCCCGCGTCAACTTCATGCGCTTTGATGGAAATCCAGCTTTGATTGCAGCCTCGATTGCATCCTTCTTGCTGAGAATGCCCTTCACGGTGGTTCTCTTAAATTCGACGCCCCATTTCTTGCTAATCTCCCTGGCCAACTTGGACTGATTCGGCTCCTTCTTCGCGGCATCGATGATCTCCTTCTTCTCCTTCAGCGTAAAGTCGGTTCGCTTGCATTTCTGAGCTGACATTATGGGCTGAATTTGAAAAAAAATGATGTCACTGTTGTACGTGTGCCTGCGTGTCTGTGTGTGTGCTCGCGCTTTTTTGTGTCTCGTTGTGCGTGTTGTGATTGGCTTGTTGTGGCTGGCATCGGGGAGAAGAATCTCATGTTTTGACACAGTCTGACTATGCGCGTACGTATCGAGTTATGTTGTGCGCAGCTGGACTGTAGTTGGGCGCTTCGCCTTTGGACGTGAGTGTGATAATCGAGCACTGCGCAATACAGACTTTTTCACGACTCGTGCCTTTTAACAGTCACACACTAGTGGCATGGTAGCGAGAGTAGGGGGTGGCATAGTAAATTTATTTTGTATTGAATTTTGTCGGGACCGAGCAAAAGTGGTATAATAGCGAGAGTGGCATCGAAGCGAGGTGGCATAGTAACGAGCTTTGACTGTATATTGAATTTATAACCAATTGGGGTTGAGTTTGCCCTTAAAGAAAATATTGTATTTGTTCTTATTCCATCATTATAAGCACCTTCAATCAAATCACAGTGAATTAATACCGAGTTTATGCCTGAGGATATTTGAATGACATTATCACTGTAAAACGTCCCATTGGTTTCAATCTTTTTTGAGGAGACACCCAATAACTCTCTGAATGAATTAATTGTGAAATCAACCTTGTCGTTATTTTTATGTTTGATCATTGATTTTGAAGTTTGTTTTTGAATATCTGTAACAATATTTTTTTGGTTCATCACCCTGTTGTTTCATGAGGTGAGCAATTTCGGAAGATATTTGAGAAATCTCATTTGTTCCGGGTGAAACTGTTATCGTTTTGTATCCACTTCCCAGGCAGGTTATAACTAAACATCCTTTTTCTCTGTGATATTAAACAAGGTATAATAAGTTTCCATGGACAACAAAGACACCTCATATTCTTTTGTTGCATAGAGTTGCATCGAGTTGTAGTAGGTATGGAAACGAAGATGTGTGGTCGCTTGTTGTGAAATAAAAACTCAGGATTGTGCTTCACATCTTATTTAATATGAGATAAAATGTCTTTGTATTGATATTTATTAATTATTTTCATGTTCATCAACTGGTCGAAAATGGCTAATCCTTCATTCAAACAATTGTAACTAGAACTGCCACTTTATAACTGCTGGCAGTGATGACTGGGTACCCAGTCCGTCCGCCTTTGACACAACTGATACAACATGAGACTTAAATCATAGTCGCAAAGTTTTGCATTTATCGGATAAGCGGTGATGGAGAAAACATTATTTAATGGTGATACAAACTCAGGCCTGCTTCGAGACGGCGCGGAACAGATGAGTTACGAACCGGGCAGCACCAAGCGTTCAATTTCCTTATTACTGGCGAACAGATTCAAATAATTAAATAATTTGGGCTGCCAAACCGCGTGACCGATCAGGTTGAAATTTTAAACGTTTGTTTCGCATGTCGGCTAAATTACAAATTTGAAGTTTCGTCTATATATAGAAGCAGCGGTTCCAGAGTAAACATTAATTAATATTTATCCTTCAATCCAAGATGGCGGCCAAACCATGTGACTTGTGATGTCATAATTTTCACCACATGTGCAAACACGATCGGAGACGATAAGTGCAAATTTTCGCTTCGCTAGGTTAAGCAGTTCCAGAGAAAACATTATTTAATATTTTTCTTAAAACCAACATGGCTGCCAAACCCTGGGCCAGATCCCGTTGAAATTTCAAACCCTCATTCCGCATGACTGTTCCACCATAAAGTTGATGTTTCACATTTATTGATGCAGTAGTTCCAGAGTAAACATTAATTAATATGTTCCTTCAATCCACTATGGCTGCCAAACGTTGCGTCGTACCTCAAAAGGGGGTGAGAACTTTTTATTCGTCATGGAGAGGCGGTCATAGTGGTGGAGTTTCACCTGGATCTCTTCAGTCGTTTCAGAGAAAAAGACGTTTTAAGATATTATTTTTCAATCCAAGATGGCTGACTAACCATGTGACCTATGACATTACAAATTTATATTGTGCTTCCAACTGGGTATTGGAACACGTTTGTGAAGTTTCGTGTTAATCGGTAAAGGTGCGTTTTTCTATCCAAGATGGCTGCCAAACCATGTGACGTGTGACGTCATTTTTTTTTACCACGCGTGCACACACGATGGTAGATGATAATTGCAAACTTTCGATTCGTTAGGTTAAGCGGTTCCAGAGAAAACATTTTATATTTTTCTTAAATCCAACATGGCGGCCAAACCGTGTGACATCAATTCAAAATTAACAAACTTATATCGCCTACCTGTCCCGAATATAGTTCTGAAATCTGCCCTTCATCTGACCAGCGCTTCTGGAGAAGATGTTTGAAGGTTTTAGGGTTTTTTCAAGATGGCCGCCAAACCATGTGACCGATCAAGAAGAAATTAACAAACTTGAGAAAGGACCTCATGGGGAATATATGTGTGAAGTTTCGTCTTCATCTGTCTTGCCCTTCTGGAGAAGAAAATTTATAAAATTTATTCATTTTCAATCCAAGATGGCTGCCGAACCTTGTGACCTATGATATCATAAATTTAAATTCTGCTTTCCATCGTCGACCCGAACAAGTGTGTGAAGTTTCGTGTAAATCGGATAAAGTCTATTTTTCTATCCAAGATGACTGCCAAACCATGTGACTTCTGAGGTAAAAAAATTTTTACCATGTATGCAGACTTGAGCGAGGAAGGCACTTGCAAATTTTCGCTTCGATGGCTTATGAAATACCAGAGAAAACATTATTTAATATTTTTTCTTAAATCCAACATGGCAGCCAAACCATGTGACCTATCACTTTGAAATTAACAAACTTGCATCGCATACATGTCACGAATATAGTTCTGAAATCTCGCCTTCATTGGACCAGCGCTTCTGGAGAAGAAGATGTTTGAAGGTTTTAGGGTTTTTTCAAGATGGCCGCCAAACCATGCGACGTATCAACAACAAATTAACAAACTTGAAAGAGGACCTCAGGGAGAATGTGCGTGTAAAGTTTCGCCTCAATCTGCACAGCCGTTCTGGAGAAGATTTTTTTTTTAAAAAACAAGATGGCGGCCGAATTAAGTCACCGATGACGTCAAAATATTTTTTTTCTACGATGAATTTTTGTGTAGATGACGCTCAAGAAATTTCAAATGTTTGCCATGTGGCGTTCTACTTGACGAATTTTTACTGGGATACCTCTTCACTGATGACGTCACGAAAAATCACACGTATTCCCAAGAGGGAGCTTGTTAAAATGTATCAAGCGAAATTTTTTTACCCGAGAAGGTTTCCGAGATACAGAGGTCCAAAGTTTATCTGTTTTTTCAAGATGGCGCCCGTATCACGTGACCTATGACGTCACATTTATCAATTATGTATGCTATCAAAAAAGATACATATTTGGTGAAAAATTTTTGTCGCTTGGTCTTACCATTTCTGAGAAAATGGCATTTAAAGCAAAAAAAATTGGAAATTTTGCAAATTTACGGCGGAAGAAAAATAATAATAATGCGAAATAATAATAAACAGAAGAAAAACAATAGGGTACCCTGTACTCACAGGGTACCCTAATAATACTAACGAATTCAATAGAGCTTCAGCCATGCTTGAAGGCCTAATTAAAACTGGTAAACCAGTAATCCCGGGCTTCAAGGCGTGCCTCCATTTTAACAAATTTCAACACGATCACCCTGTCACATGATATGGGTTTTCCGAGTTAGAAAGTTAGTTCAAGTCTGCAATGGGGTCCAGCTACGGGGTCCCTCATGTTATCTCAATGAAGGATTGAAAAGCCCAGAGCAATACATGATAGAGAAACTTCACATTGGACAAATCGAGGCTGGACAAATTTTCAAGTCCTCAAAAAAGTCCAATAACTCCACATTTGCATATTAATGTAAATGGCGAACTTGTCGAACGTTAAAATATCTTCCAGAATGTGTGGTCACTTTTTGTCTATCTTCTTTGGTTTTCATTTTACGACATGTCAAAAATGGGTGATTTTCAACTTTGGGGGGCTCTGGGGCCTCACTGGGGTAAAATACAGACATAGTGTAAACATATTTGGAATCCCCTCTTCAAGGCCTATCAGAATCTGTCATTAAATTTTTTCAACTCTCATTTGCATATTTGGCATATTTAATGAGGCGAATCGGCATCATTTTAATCATATAAATTATGCAACGATTTCGACTAAATTAACAACTTAACATTCCAATGGAACCTCGCAAATGTGTGCAAAAGTTTGAGGCTGTCGTATTACCCCTTCTGGAGAAGAAGATGTTTTTAGGTTTTGGAGAAAATCCAATATGGCTGCCATACCACGTGACCTACGTCATCAAAATTTTCAAAGTATAAACATCAAGTGGAGAGTTATTAAGGTGTTAAGTTTCATTGAATTTCATCAAAGCATTGTTTTCATTTAATGACATTTCAAAAATGGGTGATTTTAAACTTTGGGGGTCTCTGGGGCCTCAATGGGGTCAAGTCCAGACATGGTAGAAACATATTTGGAGTCCCCTGTTTATGTACTATCTAAATCTGTCATTAAATTTTTTCAACTCTCATTTGCATAATTTACATATTTAATGAGGCGAATCGGCATCATTTAAAATCATATAAATTAAATAACGATTTTGACCAAATTAACAACTTAACATTCCCATGGAATATCGGATATGTGTGCAAAAGCTTGAGGCTGTCGGATTATAATCCCTTCTGGAGAAGATGTTTTTAGGTTTTGGAGAAAATCCAATATGGCTGCCATACCACGTGACCTACGTCATCAAAATTTTCAAAGTATAAACTTCAGGTGGAGAGTTATTAAATGGATAAGTTTCATTGAATTTCATCCAAGCGTTGTTTTCATTTAATGACATTTCAAAAATGGGTCATTTTCAAGTTTGGGGGGCGCTGGGGGCTCACTGGGGTCAAATACAGACATAGAATAAATATATTGGGAGTCCCCTGTTTATGTGCTTTCTAAATTTGTCATTACATTTTTTCAACTTTCATTTGCATATTTTGCATATTTAATGAGGAGAATCGGCATCATTTTAAATCACATGAATGATGTAACGATTTCGACCAAATTAACAAATTAACATTACCATGGAACTTAGCAAATATGTGCAAAGGTCCGCCAACAACCCCCTTCTGGTAAAACTACCAAAATCACGAATCACTGCTCATCTTCACTCTTTCATTCCTCTTTTTTTCCCGCCTTTGGAATAAACTTCCTCACTCTATTCTTTCCCATTCTTCCCTCCAGGCTTTCAAAACAGCTGTTCACCACCACCTCTTATCTTCCCCCATCCAAATCCTCGATCTTTTCTACCCCCGATAATCCACCCAAGCCCACTTCCTTCAATTCCCCTGCTTTCCTTCCTGAAAGTCCCTGTAATGTCCATCTTCTCTTCGCCATGTTCCCCGTCCCATCCCCATCCCTCTCCCTTCCACAGTTCACCTAATTTGTCTGTTCCCCACTGTTTTGTCCCTTCCACTCCAACCCCTCTTGTCTCATGCCTCCTTGCTGTGAGATGTGTGTTAGCTCTCATACGAGCCTTGACCAAGGCATACAAAAAAAAAAAAAGATTGAGGCTGTCAGATTATCCCTTCTGGAGAAGAAGATGTTTTTTGGTTTTGGATTAAATCCAATATGGCCGCTATACCACGTGACCTACGTCATCAAATGTTTCATACATAAACTTCAGGTGGTGAGTAATTATCCTGTTAAGTTTTGTTCAATTTCATCGAACAGTTTTCTCTCCAGATCCGCCACAAAATCGGTCAGTAGAACATAAAAACGCCTTTAATAATAATAATACGAACGATTTCAATAGAGCTTCATCCATGCTTGAAGCCCTAATAATAAAAATAATACGAACGATTTCAAGAGAGCTTCAGCCATGCTTGAAGCCCTAATAATAATAAACAGAAGAAAAACAATAGGGTACCCTGTACTCACAGGGTACCCTAATTTCCAGCCTTCTGAATACGTAACAGCAATAACAGTCTATTAATTAATTGTGATGGGTCATTTGGGAGAAAACTAATACCTGAACCAAGCCCACTTAAAACCTGAATAATGTGTTTCTCCTTTTCATTCTTCCTACTTTTACTTTTACCTACCTATATTGACCCTATAATTAAGAGTCCAGCAAATCAATATCTACTCTCTCATCCTTATTTTCCATTTCCAATGGTTTATGAAAATACTTTGATTCATCCCTCACAGTTGAACATTGTCTTCCATCTTTTGTAAGAAGAAACATTAATCTCAGTTGCATGAACAGGTGGTTGAAGAGAACTCAAGAACCTTAATTCATCATTAAATATCAATCCCTTTTCTTGAACAAGATGGAATATTGGTGGTTGTTTTGTTGGAATGAGACCTGCTGTGGTTTTTGAATTTGCTGAATATTCATTATTTTGAAGAGACTTCACAAAATAAACAGGGGGTTGATTTCTCTCTTCCAGTTGTGGAAATAATCCTTCATCATCATATTCTCTAATTCATCCTCCGTCATTTGACTGAAATATTTTAACATTTGAAGTTTTTTCTTAGGAGCATATTCTATTGTGCGAACTGTGGAAGCATGTACAATTTTTTGTTGGGAAGTTTTAAAAAGGGGTTTTAAAAAATTTATCTTGTTTTCTTTCAAATGCTTCTTCACCCGTTAGTTTCTGTCTGCGTTTCTTCTTAATGTCTTCCTGTTGTTTTACAACTTTTGAAACCAACTCTTGATGTTCCTTAAATCTTCTTGGTCTTTCTTTCGCATCCATTTACTTATTGTAAAATATCATTTCCTGAATTGTGAAGGTCAACAGGGAAATTTTCCTTTTCTTCATCATTAAAGGAGATGTGTTCAAATAAATCCTTTTCTTTAAATATTTCATCAAATTCTCCATTAATATTAATACGAGTTGTAATTTATTCTTCAATTGTATCTTTGCTTTTCAAATGTTTGCGTTGAGTTTCTTCATCGACATCAAAACCGAATGATAAAATCTTAACTCCATTACCACTCAGGTCAGGTATGGGAGCATGCGCCAGAGCAACACGTCGCTGCGTCCACTTTCCGCCGGAACTCCAGGGGCCTGCGTCGCCATTCCCCAGGTAGATGCCTGGCTCATCCCCCAGGCAGATGCCTGGTTCATTCCCATCTCCTTGAGATGCCGATCAACTTGCTGCAACCATGAGGCACGTGGTCGGCTCATTGGCCTCCTCCACTCATGAGACTCCCTCGCTGAGAGAATCTGGTGAGCAGGATCAGCGTCAGGAAAACGAGGCACATGTCCATCCAGCCGCAGCTGATGCTCACGGACTTTGCAGGTAACAAATCTCATTTGAGTCTCTCTCAGCAACCGCTCGTTGGACACAGTCCGACCAGCGATGGCCAAGGATTCTCCGCAGAGACCTGTTACCAAAGAAATGAAGTCTCCATCTCAGATCCTTAGTCAGAGTCCAAGTCACACATCCAGAGAGCATCCATCCAGAATCCTGCGATTCTGGATCCTCCAGCGACCATCAAGCAGGACATGGTCAATCTCCTTTGCCACACTGCCAGCATTGGAATACCAAGTCCAGCGATGAGCTTGTGGGTGCTGAAACCATGAACCAGCCACCCTAATTCCATGACTTCTTGCAAAGTCTGGTTCTATTCTGGTTCATAGTTCCTGACCAATGGGGACCAACACATGTCTCATAACCATCCCTATCAGATCCAGTCTATGCATTGAAATCCCCCAAGACGAGAAGTGTATCTCGTCTGGGGCACTGATCAACCACAGACTCGAGCGTGGCATAGAATGCATGCTTCACAGTGAGATCAGTCACCTCAGTTGGAGCATATGGAGAGACCAGGGAAATGACACCGAAGGAGTGACGAATCCTGAATCTCATAATACGCTCATTGACCGGCGTTACCTCAGTTATCATTGGAGTCAGTTTATTGGACACAGCAACAGCAACTCCTTGAATATGGTAACCATCAGAGCGACCAGACCAATCGTAGGTGTAACCATCCGCCATGATCTCGCCGAAACCCGGTCTCTGAACCCCAGAGAGTGCTGCAATACTGATGTCCAAACGCTTGAGCTCAGATGATAACAGACAGGTGATCATCCTCTCTGAGGGATAGCACGTTCCAGGCATCCACCCCAAGGGACCGCCTCAGGTTAACTCAAGGAGACCGCTGTCTGGTGGACAACACCTCAGCACCACTCCGACACACTCTCCCGCAATATGACCCAGGAATGTTACTCCGTGGTTTCCTCCTATCATCAAAGATTGGGGGTCCCGAAGACTTTGCTCCAATCTCGTCATCCAATGAGCTGCCCTGCGAAGGGAATCTGCACAGCTGGTACTCCTACGGAGTGGGTTTTCAGATTTCCTTGTGTTTTTGTGTTTTGTGGAATGAAGGGTTTTACGGTGGCCAGAGTGCAAATCCTGCCACCAACCTCCTCAAACGAAGTGACTCAACTGCAGGACGTCCGCGGATACAGTTGGGCACTAGATATGGATGGCCGTTGGCTCACAAGGAGCTCCTCTGCCCTTTGACAGGTTTTGTTTTTAATTCTGCTCGGTGTCCATAACCCAAACACCCTCCTCACCAAAAACCTTAGATTGTTTAGTCGCCGCCAACCCGACCATGTTAGGGTCTTAGGGGGAGATTGTTTAGTCGCCGCCAACCCGACCATGGAACAGTTGAGTACAAGTTTACATGATACCTGGAGCAAGTCACATCTAATCTGGCTGACCTGATTTTGAGGTCCATTTAAAATATCCAAAATAACAAATATCAAGACCAACTCTCTGCCCCCTGATAAATAATGGTTAAGTGATTACCAACAGTCATTTAATATAAAAGGTAAATCCACAGAAAAACTACTTACTTTGACATTAAATGATCAAGAAAGTTCTGTTTTGCATCAAAGGAACTTGAGACAATATTTATCTGCCTGGTTGAGAGTTCTGAAAATTCATAGGATTTTGAAATTTATCCAAAGTCATTGGTTGAAGAAGTATATTGATGTCAATACAAAAAGAACAGAAGCAAAACTGATTTTGAGAAGGACTTTTATAAATTAATGAATAATGATGCTGTATTTGGAAAGAGGATGGAAAATGTTTGGAATCGATAAAACGTAAGTAAGACTTGCTACATCTTGGAAACAGGCTTCAAATTAATTAATAGACCAAGTTTTGAGTGAGCAGAGATGTTTTCAGAGAACTTTTGTGCTATTCATTTGAAAAAAGAGAGTATTGAAATGGATAAACCTGTTTTTATAGGAACATCAATTTTTGACTTGTCAAAGTTGTTAATGGAAAACTATTAGTATAATAATTTAAAATCAAAGTGCAAGGATAATGTATCATTATTATATCTAACAGGTTGTGGTGAGGATGTTGAGGTTGTGGAGAGATTCACTTCCCTTGGCAGTGATATTCATGTCTCTGCTCGCTGTGAGTCAGAAGTCAATAGACGTCTGGGGAGTCATGGATCACTGGATAATGGGGTGTGGCGCTGCCGGTACCTGTGTGGGAGGACGCAAGTCCGAGTCTTCAGGTCCTTGGTGCTTCCAGTCTTGCTCGATGGATGCGATACTTGGACTCTGACCAAGAAACTGAGACTGAGACTTAATTCCTTTGGTACCAGATCTCTTCGGAGAATCCTTGGCTATCGCTGTTCGGACTTTGTCCAACGAGCGGTTGCTGAGAGAGACTCAAATGACATTTGTTACCTGCATAGTCCATGAGCGTCAGTTTCGACTGTACGGTCATGTGGCTCATTTTCCTGACGCTGATAATGCTCACCAGATTCTCTCAGCGAGGGTGTGGGTGTGGGTGTGTGTGTGTGCGTGCGTGCGTGCGTATCAGTGAATGATAAATGTTGCTTCTGGGATGCCTCGTCAAAGGAATGGGGAAAAAAGGGAAAAACTATCTGACACAAGCCCCAAAAACTCAAATTGGGACACACTTCCTCCCCACTTTTCCCCTTCCCTCCATACAAGCAAATGAAAAGTTGAGACTTCCTGATTAAAGCACTTCTTCCCCTCAACGTAATCAGTCCTGTCATATTTTCATTTTTCTCAAAGAGCGAACCAACAAATATTTGTCCATGTTCTACTTTTATGAATAACTTAATTTTCTTGTAACATTCATTTTCATCAAGTTTACTCAAAAATAATAACTTGGAACTTGGTTGTTGGTTTAAGTGTCTTTGTTGAGCAGAGATTAAATGATAAACTTCTCTTCATGGTCTTGTTTGACCACCTCCTGAGCCACATCATTTTGTCGATTCTTTATATTTTCCATTGTTTTTCCAAATTTCTCATTATTTATGATTTTATGAAAGTATGATATTTATTTTATGAAAGTTCTTCACAAAATAACTTGAAGCAAGCTGTTTTGTTTTTGTGTGAAAAGCCTGGTTGAGAACCAAGCTCCCTCGCCCGAAGGAAATATGCGACTCATTTCCTTTGAAAAGACACAATCAAAAAAACCCATTGTTTTGACATTTCTGTGATGTCATCAACTTGTCCTATTTATTAAGTTTTGGCTTGTTTCATTCAGAGAATGGAGTATTCAGAGTACTTCAACCTTGTAGATCAATCTTTTTCACAAGCGGAGAGGTGAGAACCTGAAACCGATTCATTATTTGTTGTTTTATACAGAATAAAATCACAAATGACTCATAATTATTGTTTGTTTGCTTTCTCACAGGTTGTCCCCAATAACACCATCGTTGATAACTGATATTGAAAATGAAGCCAACGAATATCATGAAGAATGGCAGAATATGAATGAAATCCTTTTTGATCTTCAATCATTTAGAAAATAATTAAATGACATCATGTCTTGGTTGTTGGAAGACCTTTCACACCCCCTGACGTTGGATAAGTCAAAAGAAAGGTGAGAAATGATCCCCCTGTCTGTCTCTTTGTGGGTTTTCTTTTCCAGTTTAAACGCGTCTGGATGAATCTGGCACAAAACTCAATCTTTTGGAGGTAAATGTTTTATTATTTCATAAATATCATAATGTTATCATCTTGATGTACCCTAATGGTTCCTCCCTCTTTGTTTTGAACAGAATATGGTGTCCGAGTTTCAAAATTGCAAGATATCCAAAGCAGACTGCTGGGAAAGAACGTTAATTTTCACAATTGAATATTGACCCAAAGAAAAATGTTTGATGTTTTCAATGTTGATTAATTATTTATGCTTTGCTTACAATTATTTAATTCTTAATTACAAGAAAAGAATAAAGGAGGTGAAAAGGGGAGGGTGGGTGGAGGGTTAGGGGGTAGGTGCGCTTCCCCAACGACCCACCACTCCCCCTCATCCCGCCCCCTCCCCTTCCCGTTTGTGTGTGTGGGGGGGTGGGATGAGGGGGTGTGGTGGGTCAAACGTGGGAGCGCACAAGGGGAAGGGGTTGGGCTCAAGTGGGTGGGGCCTGTGCGGGCGTGGCCTGTGCGGGTGGGGCTTGTGTGGGCGGGGCTTGTGTGGGTGGGGCTTGGGTGGGCGGGGGTCGTGTGGGTGGGGCTTGGGTGGGCGTGGCTCGTGTGGGCGGGGCTCGGGTGGGCGTGGGCGTGCCTGGTGTGGGTGGGGCTTGTGGGTGGGGCTCGTGTGGGCGTGGCTCGTGTGGGCGGGGCTCGGGTGGGCGTGGCTCGCGTGGGTGTGGCTGGTGTGGGCGGGGCTGGTGTGGGTGGGGCTTGTGTGGGTGGGGCTCGTGTGGGCGTGGCTTGTGTGGGTATAAACAAAGAAGGGTGGAGCAATTTTTTAATTAAATAAACATTTTTTGTGTGGGGAAATAATCACAAATCATGTGGATGTGGGTGTCGGTGTGGCTTGTGTTGGTGGAGTTAATTTTTCAAGTTTTTTATTTATTTATTTATTATCTTTGTCTTTTGTTATTCCTGTGAATAAAATGAACCTAAAATCTCTTCCCCCTCTCAATCATATAATTTTAATTCCTTCTCTGAAAATGTGATTGTTGGTTCATGTAATTCATCAGCTAATTGCTCTTCAATCTTAATGACATCAATAGAGCCGAGAAGTTATTTGAATTTCCAAGCCCAAGTTTCAATTGAGCACTGATCATCTTCTTCACGATGAACCTCTCAACTCCTTCTCTTCAGGTTGGATTTTGTATCGGAGACAAATTATACATTTCTCTCTCGGCTTCATGTTTTTCTTCCAACGTCGTGTTATTCCCATAATCAATATCATGCTTCATGCACACTTCATCAACCCTATTGATAGGTTTGCTCCACGGTTTGGGATTGTCAGCCTCATCTAATCGTTTATTTATAGTTTGTTCCTGGACCACATAAAGAATACCCTGGTAGATGTAATTTGCTGGTATTCCAGTTGTTGTCAATTTACTTCCTGACAAAAACTTTTGCAAATCTCACCCTCGTTTGTGTTTGGTGATGAATTTACTCTTTTTCGAGCCACACACATCGAACATGTGCCTTTTTGTTCAACTCGATTATTTTTACTTTTAACATACGAGATATTTTTTACTCTTGGTTTTCTTTTTACATTTGAGACAATAACTCATTTATTTATGAGAAAAATTCTGACAGTGTTAAAACCTTTTTAGTTTCCAACATGCACATTTCAATCTCAATTTTTAAAACATAAAGAATCCTTAGAAATCTCTTCATTCTCTCCTCCATTTATTTAAGAAAAAAAATGTAAAACTTCAATCAAAGTCAATTTAACCAACATCATCATTGATGTAATCTTTTCCTTCTTTATCTCCATTTTCTAATTTTAATCCTCTCCCTGAAATCGATGTCAATACTTTTGACGCATATATTTTTACAAGACTTGTCAATTCTTTGTTTTCCTCCTCAGTGCGTTGAGATTGATTAATTTTCTGTAATACCTCCAATATATTTTTCAATCTCACTGGTTTCCATATTTTTATATTTATTTATTCATTCTCTCTTTCCTCCCTCTCTCCCCCCTTGCCTGTGTCTCTCTCTTCTCTCTCTCCTCCCTCTCCTCCTCCTCCTCCTCCTCCTCCTCCTCCTCCTCCTCCTTCTCCTCCTCCTCTCTCTTTCCCCTCTCCTCCTCCTTTCTTGCCTCAGTTTCTTCAACTTTTTCCTCATCCCTTACTTTCCTTGAACCAATTTCACCCCATAGAATATCATACATATATTCATCTGGATTCTGTGATACTCTTGTTTCCATAATTATTTTTCTCATAAAAGGAAACTAATCATTTCCAAAAGTTTTATATTTCATCACCTTAAGAAGTTCATTTTTATTTAATATTGTAATCAAATCTCTATTTGTGGGTTTTTTTAACATCAGTATAAGGCCAGTTTTTAATTGAAAATTGTCCATGTCCATGGTCCAATTCATAAGGAATGTAAAATCTAACGCCCTTTTCTTGGATCCTTGAATGCAAAAATTGTAATTTTGTTGAAGCCTTTTTGCTGTCATTTATGTATCAGAAATATATGACAGATTAATATGATGACACGTTATACTGTTGTTGAATCGGTAGCGCTTAATCGGACTGCCGTCTCAGGGGTTATATCGCCGGCTTGTTCGGCACAGGTCTGGGGTCATGCGCCTCAGATCACGATACCAAAGTTCCCCTGTGCCTTGCCAGTTGGGGATATACACCCAGGCTTGAGACTGGGTTTGATCAGAGACCGAGCGCATTCTGCTGCAGTCCGTAGCCAGTTTGGTTTTAAGTACAAATCGAGCGATTGTTCTTCAGTGCGGCAAATTTCGTATGAATCGGCCAGATTTATTGGGGAAACATCGGAGAACACACCACAAGCAAAGCATTCACGATAACGTTATAATTAATCGATAACCCGTCCTTGTCTCGGGAGCTACGGATACGGGTTTCGCAGGGGGCCCGAGTAAAATAAGCGTTAGGCCTGGACAACATGCATACAAGACACTGAGTACTTGGTGGTGTCTCATGGACGAGAGAAATATGTGAAAGGCATGAATGCGGGTCGTGATCAGCCGATATCGCCGGATTCGAACACCCAGCCCGAGCATGCAGCGTGGCAAGATGGTGACGTACTCCTATCGGCACAGCTCATGCACGCAGCCTCGGTGCGTCTCGCCCCTGTGAGGTCGACGGTCCAAGAGGGAAAGATCTATGGTGTGTTCCAGCTAATTTTTCACAAGGTCCAGTATGCAAATCCCGGCCTGGCCTGTACACAAGATTCGGCCAAATCTGGGTGTTGGACCCTGCAGGTGGATCGATGGGACGAAAAGATGTGGTCGAGCTGTGCAGGGAGTAAGGACAGTCAGAGGCTTTGTGGTTCGATTCAGGATGAACCTGGGGATGACCTGCATGCTGGATCCATGGCCACGGAGGAACAGCTCATCAAGTGACTCCTCATAAAGCAGATCACAGACAGGAAAAAAGCAGTTCCTCTTGCCTTTCGGGGTGGGCTTTTCGGACCACCTCCGGGGACCCGTGATTGGTTCATCGTGGGAGTTTGCAGCAGCCCTCCGCCAATGGGTTGCTGGCACGTCTTGACTGACTCTGTCAGGGGGTAAAGAAAAAGAAGGCACCTCTCGGTACACCACCACTGGATGAACACTGGACCGCCTGCTACACCTTCCGACACACATTTAACGTCTGATAACCAAACAACCTGGCTGAACATGTATTTAAGGGGGGATCTGGGCTAATCCTATATTTAATAACCCACTAAGGGCCCATTTCCGCAACAATACCACCCCATCTTCTAGTTGTTAAATCAGTTTGTATTCCTTGACTTTGTATAATTATCCAATTTCCTTCCTTCCTTTGTCATATAAACGATTGCTTCACCATCATATAATTTCCTATTCTCGAAATCGTGTATTTGTTGTTTGCGAATTGTGCTTCCACATATCTCCTGATTCTTACCAAGAGGGTAATATTCCTCTTTATGAGACGGATTAAAATCGTGTAGGTTTTCTCGGTTTGATGAAAAATACCAATTATATCCTAAATCACACACATTTTACCCCCATTTCTCCATTCTCATTCACGATACTTCCTTCTTTATAAAATTCAATACGAAGCAGATATTTTAATTTAATAAGAAATGGTGTATGGTTTGTTGAACCAGGTGTTGTGGTTGCAAATTCTTCTTGTTTTACAAAACTTGCTGTTTTATTTGAGGATATATATGTTGTGATAAATCACTTAATCTCACCAAGTCATTCGCATCAGTCGGCCTTGGATAATTTATTAATTTATAAGCATTTTTCAAATTAATATTTTTTGCTGTCCTGTATGTCTGTTGTTCAGCCTGTGCCTTTGTGTCATAATTTGATAAATCAATATCCAGTTTTTGGGATACACCAAAGAAAGAACCATCTTTTCCAACATGTCATTTGTATTGGATTAAAAAAAAACATTAAAAATTTTTTTTATTGAGTTGAAATAATACATTTCGACATGATTGACCACAACACTTGGAATATAATTCTTGGACTTGAAATGTTTGATAAACACCATTCTGTAAGAATTTTATCACTTCAACAGGTGGTGGAAGTCCATACCTATCAAAATAATATTTGTCTTGACTATTGAAAATACAAACTGAAGATACAGATACACAACGTTTGTACAATTTTAAAACATTTATTCAACAAACAGAGATTTTATATGTGCAAGCACAGGAGATTCTGGACAGACAAATTTACTCCAGATCTCTAAACATAACCGGAGAATCTTCGTCTTTACATAGTTTCCAGTAAGACAGTTTTTATCCCCCACCGCGTGGCGGAAGGGGGATATTGTTATCACCCGGGTCGTCCGTCCATCCGTCTGTACGTCCGGCTGGCTGGGCGTCAACGTTTATAGCTGTGAGTGCGATAACTCATTAACTGTTCGCCATATCGATTTGAAATTTGGGTCACACATGCAGCACCTGAAAAGGACGAATCCCATTGATTTTGGGCGTGGCGGGATCCAAGATGGCCGACTGGGGCGGCCATCTTGAAAGAAATGTTTTTTGTAATAAATGGAAAATCGCTTGTCTGATTTCAATTATTTTGGTTTGGCCCGCTCAGACATCCAATATGGCCGCCAGGCAGCCATGTTGAAAAAAACGACGTTATCGCGATATTGGCTCTAATTTTTAACACCATAAACCATAGAAAACCAGAAACAATATCTTTTTTGGTCCAATTTGAACTTTTGGCTGTATATCTCGAAAGACATGATGACCAAATGGTGTCTTGTTTCCAATTCACCTCCCTTATTATCTGGAATATGTATGACCTTTTTCAATGTCGGGGGATTCCCCATCTCTGATGGGTATGTTTCCAATCTTCTGACACTGACGCCAGTATGCCCGGTCTTGACAATTTCCAGGTGAACCTTATCTTCAGTCTTCTTTGACAGCTCCTGCTTAAATGGTTGGAACACATATTCAAACCCCGAATATTAATCGCACAGAATGCTGCAATGACGTCGAACGCCAACTCCAATGGCCATTTAAACAAGTTTCCCTCTTATGTTGGTTAAAAGTCAGTGTGCTTCTCCCCAAACTGGGAAGATGTATTATCTTGAAGCGACCAGAGCTTTTTTATTTTTTATTTTTTTTATACCTTGTCGAGGCTCATATGAGCTTGCTTCGTGAATACGCCTGGACATTTTCTTAAGTCCACATTCAAACTTGTTTGTGTCTTTCATACAAAATTCTCAAGATCGTTCAACATGACAGGCAATTCTTCTTTATATTCAACTTGCTGACAAAGTTCAACCTGTTTACACATTTAATATACAGGTGATCTTTCCATACAGAGGAGAAATATAATTGTGTTAATTCCAAATGGATACATACTTCAAACATCATATCATATTTGAGTACATTTTATTTCAGGATTAATATATTTTATTTTAAAATCAAGTTTTTATCATCAATTTATTTATTTTATCACCCCCAAACCCATCATGATAAAATGTTTCCGCAAAACCCAATGAGAACCGTTCCCATTATTATCTTCTGAGTTCATAATAATATTCTTTGTATATTTCGACAAGTTTGTTCACTCATCTCTCATACATATAACCATATTATCAATTTTTAATTTCTTTCAATATTTGATAAGTTCTAAATTTGATGTCTTCTTTCCAAATTCTTTAAACCACTCATCAATGCTCATTTATTGATGAGAGATATAATCCATGACCCCTTTTCGTTGATCTTACACCTGCTTGTGCAATAGAAGAAACATATCTTCAACTAACAATCTCGCTTTATCAGGGAAACTTTCAAGTTTTTCAGCAAAATCTACAATTTCACCACTTCCACTAATTTGTTTCTCCAACACTTTGTTACGTCTTTCCAACTCTTTCTGAGCCCGGAGTTTTGGCTTCCTTTCGTTGGCAGTTTTCACGGCTGCTGAAATACCACCCGTCAATGCTCCAGCCACACTTAAACCAGCAAATAAAGGAATTAGAAATGGGAGAAATCCTCCACTCGTCTCTCTTGTTGAATATTTCTTCAACATTGGTTTTGACATTTTAATTTTCAGTGAGCCAGTATCGTTCAAGATTTTCACCTGTTCTCTTGTGAGCAAAGCATCAATTCTTACCGCTCCTTTTCTCTGAATTGTATTTACGTTAATCGTACAAGGCTTTTGATTTTGAACACAAGATGATAGTTCATTAAGATTGAATTGATTAACATATACCCCAGTTGGCACTTTACTACGCATTTATTTATCAAAAAAAATAAATTATGTGAGACGAATCATAACACGATTATCCGTATTAATCTGTAATTCTGTTTCGTCCAAAAGCAAACAATATGAATCAACTTTTTCAGTCTCTCCTCTTTCAATATTTTGGGAAGTATCCACTCGATTAGACTTTATAGTTTTATTTTGAGCACTCAGGTCACTCGTAGAGATTGCCTACAGGCTTTTAAATGCTGTCATATCCAAAATGGGTTCTTTATTTCCATTGCTTTCACACACCTTTTGGTAAGACTTGTATGCTTCAGCATTGTCATTTTATTCCCAATTCATTTCCAATCTATCTCGTGGATAAAATGTTCCATCTCGATAAACGTTAAGTTGTTTTACCTCAGCATTATCACTCAACGCATTATTCTTATCAGTAGCAGTATCATCATCTGGTTTTAAAAAAATGAGCCACAGTGATGGTGGTTTTCCTTCCAGAACACCCAAATTCCACGTGTAAGTGGTTTGGTTCAGTTTAACGTGTTGGCATCTTCTTTTAAGATATGATACTTTGAGTGGTTTCTTTGGGTTAAGTCTTCTATTCAACATTTCTTCTGTTTGAATATTCGGAGTATATTCACTGATACACCAACTAATTTCATCAATAACAAATTTATTCTGAGCAGCAAAAGCATTAGCCAAACCAAAAAGCAATCTATTTTCATTATCATTCCTTCGCAGTTGAAATAGAATTTTAAGTCCAGACAGAACTTTATCATGATCACAACATCCAAATACACTTTTAAGAGGAACTGTCACAGTAAAACTATTTCCTGCATTTGTATCATCGTTTTACATTCCTTTTCTTTGACTGTGTCCAGGGTCTGTGTTTGTTCCCGTTGCCATATCATGAATAAAACCTTTGACAGCCCCCTTTCCCATTCCATCACGAAATGAAGATTGTGTAAATTTCATCATTTCAGATGTAGCCGAGACATAATCAACCGCTTCAACTTCTTGTGTTTCAATGTACAAAGGAACACTATCAAATATTTTCCAGAAGAAATCATTTACAAGTGTCGCGTTTGTGTTATTCGCAGCCTGAGTGAATGTAAATTTGCACAACAAGAAACTTTCCGATCGATCAAAATAAGTTTGTTGATAATTATTTATTTCAAAACTTTTTGTTCCATTTGCATTCCAGTCTGTTCCAGTTATTGTATTTACCTTGGAGTAGTCTTCTTTTTTTAGTGGAGTTTGAGATGACAATGGTGTCATCCAAATAATAGATACGATCAATTGCTTCCATACTTGTATTTATTTTGGAAAAAAGATGTTCAAACTTTTTAAACCCTGATCCAAGTATTTGAATTATTTTCTGTCGTTCTTGGGGAGACAACTGAGTTTTGCCTTTGTTAATTTATTTTATTGTTTGCAATTTATGAGATTCCTTTTGGGCATCTTTCATTCTCCTTGTAGCACCCGCTGCATTTCCCACAGCAGAAGCAGTTGAACCAATTGGGTCTTTATGTTTAAGAATCGTTGAACCTTTTCCCATCTCCTTTTTTTCGAAATTGATGTCCGACACTCCGTTGTCTCTTCGGTTTATAGTATCCTCTACCAAGACACATACCTTCACCCTAAAAGTATGGGGAAAGGAACATCCCATCCACCTGTAATTATTTTATATTTTCGCAACTTGTGTTTCCTCACAATAACCATCATATTTATTTCTTGGAAACCTTCATGTAGGTGAATTCTGATGGATATAATTTTCCATTAAAATAAATCGTGTGATTATCTTGGTCGGTTATCCTAAATTTTACTCTGTGTAAGGTTTTTCCAGACACGGGAAGCTAAACCAGATTTTTTGGGACTATATTGAATTTAGAACCAATTGGGGTTGAGTTTGCACTGAAAGAAAATATTGTATTTGTTCTTATTCCATCATTGTAAGCACCATCAATGAAATCACAGTGAATTAATACCGAGTTTATGCCTGAGGATATTTGAATGACATTATCACTGTAAAACTTCCCATTGGTTTCAATCTTCTTTGAGGAGACACCCAATAACTCTCTGAATGAATTAATTGTGAAATCAACCTTGTCGTTCTTTTTATGTTTGATCATTGATTTTGAAGTTTGTTTTTGAATATCTGTAACAATATTTTTTTTGGTCCATCACCCTGTTGTTTCATGAGGTGAGCAATTTCGGAAGATATTTGAGAAATCTCATTTGTTCCGGGTGAAACTGTTATCGTTTTGTATCCACTTCCCAGGCAGGTTATAACGAAACATCCTTTTTCTCTGTGATATTAAACAAGGTATAATAAGTTTCCATGGACAACAAAGACACCTCATATTCTTTTGTTGCATAGAGTTGCATATAGTTGTAGTAGGTATGGAAATGAAGATGTGTGGTCGCTTGTTGTGAAATTAAAACTCAGGATTGTGCTTCTCATCTTATTTAATATGAGATAAAATGTCTTTGTATTGATGTTTATTAATTATTTTCATGTTCATCATCTGGTCTAAAATGGCTGATGCTCCATTAAAACAATTGTAATTTCCAGCCTTCTGAATATGTAACAGCAATAACAGTCTATTAATTAATTGTGATGGGTCATTTGGGAGAAAACTAATTCCTGAACCAAGCCGACTTAAAACCTGAATAATGTGTTTCTCCTTTTCATTCTTCCTACTTTTACTTTTACCTACCTATATTGACCCTATAATTAAGAGTCCAGCAAATCAATATCTACTCTCTCATCCTTATTTTCCATTTCCAATGGTTTATGAAAATACTTTGATTCATCCCTCACAGTTGAACGTTGTCGTCCATCTTTTGTAAGAAGAAACATTAATCTCGAAGTTGCATTAACAGGTGGTTGAAGAGAACTCAAGAACCTTAATTCATCATTAAATATCAATCCCTTTTCTTGAACAAGATGGAATATTGGTGGTTGTTCTGTTGGAATGAGACCTGCTGTGGTTTTTGAATTTGCTGAATATTCATTATTTTGAAGAGACTTCACAAAATAAACAGGGGGTTGATTTCTCTCTTCCAGTTGTGGAAATAATCCATCATCATATTCTCTAATTCATCCTCCGTCATTTAACTGAAATCTTTTAACATTTGAAGTTTTTTTTTTTTAGGAGCATATTCTATTGTGCGAACTGTGGAAGCATCTCCAGTTTTTTGTTGGGAAGTTTTAAAAAGGGGTTTTAAAAAATTTATCTTGTTTTCTTTCAAATGCTTCTTCACCCGTTAGTTCCTGTCTGCGTTTCTTCTTAATGTCTTCCTGTTGTTTTACAACTTTTGAAACCAACTCTTGATGTTCCTTAAATCTTCTTGGTCTTTCTTGCGCATCCATTTACTTATTGTAAAATATCATTTCCTGAATTGTGAAGGTCAACAGGGAAATTTTCCTTTTCTTCATCATTAAAGGAGATGTGTTCAAATAAATCCTTTTCTTTAAATATTTCATCAAATTCTCCATTAATATTAATACGAGTTGTAATTTATTCTTCAATTGTATCTTTGCTTTTCAAATGTTTGCGTTGAGTTTCTTCATCAACATAAAAACCGAATGATAAAATCTTAACTCCATTACCACTCAGGTCAGGTATGGGAGCATGTGCCAGAGCAGCACGTCACTGCGTCCACTTTCCGCCGGAACTCCAGGGGCCTGCTTCTGGCCTTTCCCCAGGCAGATGCCTGGTTCATCCCCATCTCCTTGAGATGCCGATCAACTTGCTGCAACCACGAGGCACGTGGTCGGCTCATTGGCCTCGTCCACTCATGAGACTCCCTCGCTGAGAGAATCTGGTGAGCAGGATCAGCGTCAGGAAAACGTGGAACATGTCCATCCAGCCGCAGCTGATGCTCACGGACTTTGCAGGTAACAAATCTCATTTGAGTCTCTCTCTGCAACCGCTCGTTGGACACAGTCCGACCAGCGATGGCCAAGGATTCTCCAAAGAGACCTGTTACCAAAGAAATGAAGTCTCCATCTCAGATCCTTGGTCAGAGTCCAAGTCTCACATCCAGAGAGCATCCATCCAGAATCCTGCGATTCTGGATCCTCCAGCGACCATCAAGCAGGACATGGTCAATCTCCTTTGCCACACTGCCAGCATTGGAATACCAAGTCCAGCGATGAGCTTGTGGGTGCTGAAACCATGAACCAGCCACCCTAATTCCATGACTTCTTGCAAAGTCAAGGAACTTAGTGCTATTCTGGTTCATAGTTCCTGACCAATGGGGACCAACACACGTCTCATAACCATCCCTATCAGTTCCAGTCTATGCATTGAAATCCCCCAAGACGAGAAGTGTATCTCGTCTGGGGCACTGATCAACCACAGACTCGAGCGTGGCATAGAATGCATCCTTCACAGTGAGATCAGTCGCCTCAGTTGGAGCATAAAGAGAGACCAGGGAAATGACACCGAAGGAGTGACGAATCCTTAATCTCATAATACGCTCATTGACCGGTGTTCCCTCAGTTATCATTGGAGTCAGCTTATTGAACACAGCTACAGCAACTCCTTGAATATGGTAACCATTAGAGCGACCAGACCAATCGTAGGTGTAACCATCTGCCATGATCTCGCCGAAACCCGGTCTCTGAACCCCAGAGAGTGCTGCAATACTGATGTCCAAACGCTTGAGCTCAGATGATAACAGACAGGTGATCATCCTCTCTGAGGGATAGGACGTTCCAGGCATCCACCCGAAGGGACCGCCTCAGGTTAACTCAAGGAGACCGCCGTCTGGTGGACAACACCTCAGCACCACTCCGACACACTCTCCCGCAATATGACCCAGGAATGTTACTCTGTGGTTTCCTCCGATCATCAAAGATTGGGGGTCCCGAAGACTTTGCTCCAATCTCGTCATCCGATGAGCTGCCCTGCGAAGGGAAGCTGCACAGCTGGTACTCCTACGGAGTGGGTTTTCAGATTTCCTTGTGTTTTTGTGTTTTGTGGAATGAAGGGTTTTACGGTGGCCAGAGTGCAAATCCTGCCACCAACCTCCTCAAAAGAAGTGACCCAACTGCAGGAGGACGTCCGCGGATACATTTGGGCACTAGATATGGATGGCCGTTGGCTCACAAGGAGCTCCTCCGCCCTTTGACAGGTTTTGTTTTTAATTCTGCTCGGTGTTCATAACCCAAACACCCTCCTCACCAAAAACCTGGTGGGGGAGATTGTTTAGTCGCCGACAACCAGACCATGGAACAGCTGAGTGCAGGTTTGCATGATACCTGGAGCAAGTCACATCTAATCTGGCTGACCTGATTTTGAGGTCCATTTAAAATATCCACAATAACTTCATAAAAAATATAAAGACCTACTCTCTGCCCCCTGATAAATAATGGTTAAGTGCTTACCAACAGTCATTTAATATAAATGTTAAATCCACAGAAAAACTACTCACTTTGACATTAAATGATCAAGAAAGTTCTGTTTTGCATCAAAGGAACTTGAGACAATATTTATCTGCCTGGTTGAGAGTTCTGAAAATTCATAGGATTTTGAAATTTATCCAAAGTCATTGGTTGAAGAAGTATATTGATGTCAATGCAAAAACTGATTTTGAGAAGGACTTTCATAAATCAATGAATAATGATGCTGTATTTGGAAAGAGGATGGAAAATGTTTGGAATCGATAAAATGTAAGACTTGCTCCATCTTGGAAACAGGCTTCAAATTAATTAATAGACCAAGTTTTGAGTGAGCAGAGATGTTTTCAGAGAAGTTTTGTGCTATTCATTTGAAAAAAAGAGTATTGAAATGGATAAACCTGTTTTTATCGGAACATAAATTCTTGACTTGTCAAAGTTGTTCATGGAAAACAATTACTATAATAATTTAAAATCAAAGTGCAAGGATAATGTATCATTATTATATCTAACAGGTTGTGGTGAGGATGTTGAGGTTGTGGAGAGATTCACTTACCTTGGCAGTGATATTCATGTCTCTGCTGGCTGTGAGTCAGAAGTCAATAGACGTCTGGGGAGTCATGGATCACTGGATCATGGGGTGTGGCGCTGCCGGTACCTGTGTGGGAGGACGAAAGTCCGAGTCTTCAGGTCCTTGGTGCTTCCAGTCTTGCTCGATGGATGCGAGACTTGGACTCTGACCAAGAAACTGAGACGGAGACTTAATTCCTTTGGTACCAGATCTCTTTGGAGAATCCTTGGCTATCGCTGTTCGGACTTTCTGTCCAACGAGCGGTTGCTGAGAGAGACTCAAATGACATTTGTTACCTGCATAGTCCGTGAGCGTCAGTTTCGGCTGTACGGTCATGTGGCTCATTTTCCTGACGCTGATAATGCTCACCAGATTCTCTCAGCGAGGGAGTGTATGTGTGTGTGTGCGTGTGCGCGTGTGCGCGTGTGTGCGTGTGCGCCTGTGCGTGTGCGTGCGTATCAGTGGATGATAAATGTTGCTTCTGGGATGCCTCGTCAAAGGAATGGGGAAAAAAGGGAAAAACTATCTGACACAAGCCCCAAAAGCTCAAATTGGGACACACTTCCTCCCCACTTTTCCCCTTCCCTCCATACAAGCAAATGAAAAGTTGAGACTTACTGATGAAAGCACTTCTTCCCCTCAACGTAATCAGTCCTGTCATATTTTCATTTTTCTTAGAGCGAACCAACAAATATTTGTCCATGTTCTACTATTATGAATAACTTAATTTTCTTGTTACATTCATTTTCATCGAGTTTACTCACAAATAATAACTTGGAACTTGGTTGTTGGTTGAAGTATCTTTGTTGAGCAGAGATTAAATGATGAACTTCTCTTCATGGTCTTGTTTGACCACCTCCTGAGCCACATATCATTTTGTCGATTCTTTATATTTTCCATCGTTTTTCCAAATTTCTCATTATTTATGATTTTATGAAAGTATGATATTTATTTTATGAAAGTTCTTCACAAAATCACTTGAAGCAAGCTGTTTTGTTTTTGTGTGAAAAGCCTGGTTGAGAACCAAGCTCCCTCGCCCGAAGCAAATATGAGACTCATTTCCTTTTGTAAAGACACAATCAAAAAAACCCATTGTTTCGACATTTCTGTGATGTCATCAACTTGTCCTATTTATTAAGTTTTGGCTTGTTTCATTCAGAGAATGGAGTATTCAGAGTACTTCAACCTTGTTGATCAATCTTTTTCACAAGCGGAGAGGTGAGAACCTGAAACCGATTCATTATTTGTTGTTTTATACAGAATAAAATCACAAAGGACTCACAATTATTGTTTGTTTTTTTTCTCACAGGTTGTCCCCAATAACAACATCGTTGATAACTGATATTGAAAATGAAGCCAACGAATATCATGAAGAATGGCAGAATATGAATGAAATCCTTTTTGATCTTCAATCATTTAGAAAATAATTAAATGACATCTGTCTCGGTTGTTGGAAGACCTTTCACACCCCCTGACGTTGGATAAGTCAAAAGAAAGGTGAGAAATGATCCCCCTGTCTGTCTCTGACTCTCTGTCTCTTTGTGGGTTTTCTTTTCCTGTTTAAACGCGTCTGGATGAATCTGGCACAAAACTCAATCTTTTGGAGGTAAATGTTTTTCTTTATTATTTTATAAATATCATAATGTAATCATCTTAATGTACCCTTATGGTTCCTCCCTCTTTGTTTTGAACAGAATATGGTGTCCGAGTTTCAAAATTGCAAGATATCCAAAGCAGACTGCTGGGAAAGAACGTTAATTTTCACAATTGAATATTGACCCAAAGAAAAATGTTTGATGTTTTCAATGTTGATTAATTATTTATGCTTTGCTTACAATTATTTAATTCTTAATTACAAGAAAAGAATAAAGGAGGTGAAAAGGGGAGGGTGGGTGGAGGGTTAGGGGGTAGGTGCGCTTCCCCAACGACCCACCACTCCCCCTCATCCCGCCCCTCCCCTTCCCGTTTGTGTGTGTGGGGAAGGGTGGGGGGTGGGATGAGGGGGTGTGGTGGGTCAAACGTGGGGGTGCACAAGGGGAAGGGGTTGGGCTCAAGTGGGTGTGGCTTGTGTGGGCGTGGCCTGCACGGGCGTGGCCTGTGGGCGTGGCCTGCGCGGGCGTGGCCTGCGCGGGCGTGGCCTGTGTGGGCGTGGCCTGTGTGGGCGTGGCCTGTGCGTTCGTGGCCTGTGCGTTCGTGGCCTGTGCGTTCGTGGCCTGTGCGTTCGTGGCCTGTGCGTTCGTGGCCTGTGCGTTCGTGGCTCGTGTGGGCGGGGCTCGTGTGGGCGGGACTCGTGTGGGCGTGGCTTGTGTGGGTATAAACAAAGAAGGGTGGAGCAATTTTTTAATGAAATAAACATTTTGTGTGTGGGGAAATAATCACGAATCATGTGGATGTGGATGTGGATGTGGATGTGGATGTGGATGTGGATGTGGATGTGGATGTGTGTGTGGCTTGTGTTGGTGGAGTTAATTTTTCAAGTTTTTTTTTTTTTTTTCTATTTATTATCTTTGTCTTTTGTTATTCCTGTGAATAAAATGAACCTAAAATCTCTTCCCCCTCTAAATCATATAATTTTAATTCCTTCTCTGAAAATGTGATTGTTGGTTCATGTAATTCATCAGCTAATTGTTGTTCAATCTTAATGACATCAATAGAGCCGAGAAGTTATTTGAATTTCCAAGCCCAAGTTTCAATTGAGCACTGATCATCTTCTTCACGATGAACCTCTCAACTTCTTCTCTCAAGGTTGGATTTTGTATCAGAGACAAATTATACATTTCTCTCTCGGCTTCATGTTTTTCTTCCAACGTCGTGTTATTCCCGTAATCAATATCATGCTTCATGCACACTTCATCAACCCTATTGATAGGTTTGCTCCACTTTTTAGGATTGTCAGCCTCATCTAATCGTTTATTCAAGTTTGTTCCTGGACCACATAAAGAATACCCTGGTGGATGTAATTTGCTGGTATTCCAGTTGTTGTCAATTTACTTCCTGATAAAAACTTTTGCATATCTCACCCTCGTTTGTGTTTGGTGATGAATTTACTCTTTTTCGAGCCACACACACCGAACATGTGCCTTTTTGTTCAACCCGATTATTTTTACTTTTAACATACGAGATATTTTTTACTCTTGGTTTTCTTTTTACATTTGAGAAAATAACTCATTTATTTATGAGAAAAATTCTGAGTGTTAAAACCTTTTTAGTTTCCAACATGCACATTTGAATCTTAATTTTTAAAACATAAAGAATCCTGAGAAATGTCTTCATTCTCTCCTCCATTTATTTAAGAAAAAAAAATGTAAAACTTCAATTAAAGTCAATTTAACCAACATCATCATTGATGTAATCTTTTCCTTCTTTTTCTCCACTTTCTAATTTTAATCCTCTCCCTGAAATCGATGTCAATACTTTTGACGCATATATTTTTACAAGACTTGTCAATTCTTTGTTTTCTTCCTCAGTGCGTTGAGATTGATTAATTTTCTGTAATACCTCCAATATATTTTTCAATCTCACTGGTTTCCATATTTTTATATTTATTTATTCATTCTCTCTTTCCTCCCTCTCTCCCCCCTTGCCTGTGTCTCTCTCTTTTCCCTCTCCTCCCCCTCCTCCCCTCCTCCTCCTCCTCCTCCTCCTCCTCCTCCTCCTCCTCCTCTCTCTTGCCCCTCTCCTCCTTTCTTGCCTCAGTTTCTTCAACTTTTTCCTCATCCCTTACTTTCCTTGAACCAATTTCACCCCATAGAATATCATACATATATTCATCTGGATTCTGTGATACTCTTGTTTCCATAATTATTTTTCTCATAATACGAAACCAATCATTTCCAAAAGAGTTTTATATTTAATCACCTTAAGAAGTTCATTATTATTTAATATTGTAATCAAATCTCTATTTGTGGGTTTTTTTAACATCAGTATAAGGCCAGTTTTTAATTGGAAATTGTCCATGTCCATGGTCCAATTCATAAGGAATGTAAAATCTAACGCCCTTTTCTTGTATCCTTGAATGCAAAAATTGTAATTTTGTTGAAGCCTTTTTGCTGTTATTTATGTATCAGAAATATATGACAGATTAATATGATGACACATAATACTGTTGTTAAATTGGTAGCGCTTAATAGGACTGCCGTCTCAGGGGTTATATCGCCGGCTAGTTCGGCACAGGTCTGGGGTCATGCGCCTCAGATCACGATACCAAAGTTCCCCTGTGCCTTGCCAGTTGGGGATATACACCCTGGCTACAGACTGGGTTTGATCAGAGACCGAGTGAAGTCTGCTGCAGTCCTTGGCCAGTTTGGTTTTAAATACAAATCGAGCGATTGTTCTTCAGCGCGGCAAATTTCGTATGAATCGGCCAGATTCATTGGGGAAACATCGGAGAACACACCACAAGCAAAGCATTCACGATAACGTTATAATTAATCTATAACCCGTCCTTGTCTCGGGAGCTACGGATACGGGTTTCGCAGGGGGCCTGAGCAAAATAAGCGGAAGGCCTGGACAACATGCATACAAGACACGGAGTACTTGGTGGTGCCTCATGGACGAAAGGAAAGGTGTGAAAGGCAAGAATGCGGCTCGTGATAAACCAATGTCGCCGGATTCGAGCACCCAGCCCGAGCATGCAGCGTGGAAAGATGGCGACGTACTCCTATCGGCACAGCTCACGCACGCAGCCTCGGTGCGTCTCGCCCCTGTGAGGTCGACGGTACAAGAGAGAAAGATCTATGGTGTGTTCCAGCTCGTTTTTCACAAGGTCCAGTATGTAGATCCAGGCCTGGCCTGTACACAAGATTTGGCCAAATCTGGGTGTTGGACCCTGCAGCTGGATCGATGGAACTATAAGACGTGGTCGAGCTGTGCAGGGAGTCAGGACAGTCAGAGGCTTTGTGGTTCGATTCAGGATGAACCTGGGGATGACCTTCATGCTGGATCCATGGCCACGGAGGAACAGCTCATCAAGTGACTCCTCATAAAGCAGATCACAGACAGGAAAAAGCAGTTCCTCTTGCCTTTCGGGGTGGGCTTTTCGGACCACCTCCGGGGACCCGTGATTGGTTCATCGTTAGAATTTGCAGCAGCCCTCCGCCAATGGGTTGCTGGCACGTCTTGTTGACTGACTGTCAGGGCGCTGGGTGGGGGCTGGTTAGGAGGGGGTAAAGAAAAAGATTGCACCTATCGGTACACCACCACTGGATAAACACTGGACCGCCTGCTGCACCTTCCGACACACATTTAATGTCTGATTACCAAACAACCTGGCTGAACATGCATTTAAGGGGGGATCTGGGCTTATCCTATATTTAATAACCCACTAAGGGCCCATTTCCGCAACAATACCACCCCATCATCCTGTTGTTAAATCAGTTTGTGTTCCTTGACTTTGTATAATTATCCAATTTCCTTCCTTCTTTGTCATCTAAACTTTTGCTTCACCATCATATAATTTCCTATTCCCGAAATCGTGTATTTGTTGTTTGCGAATTGTGCTTCCACATGTCTCCTGATTCTTACCAAGAGGGTAATATTGTTCTTTACGAGAAGGATTAAAATCGTGTAGGTTTTCTCGGTTTAATGAAAAATACCATTTATATCCTAAATCACACATATTATACCCCCATTTCTCCATTCTCATTCACAATACTTCCTTCTTTATAAAATTCAATACGAAGCAGATAATTGAATTTCAGAAGAAATGGTGTATGGTTTGTTGAACCAGGTGTGGTTGTAAATTCTACTTGTTTACCAAAACTTGCTGTTTTATTTGAGGATATATATTGTGATAAATCACTTGATCTCACCAAGTCATTCGCATCAGTTGGCCTTGGATAATTTATGAATTTATAAGCATTTTTCAAATTAATATTTTTTGCTGTCCTATCTGTCTGTTGTTCAGCCTGTGCCTTTGTGTAATAATTTGATAAATCAATATCCAGTTCTTGTGATACACCAAAGATAGAACCATCTTTTCCAACATTAGTCATTTATATTAGATTAAAAAAAAATCATAAAAAAAAATATTTTTGTTGAGTTGAATTAACACATAAAGACATAATTGACCACAACACTTGGAATATAATTCTTGGACTTGAAATGTTTGATAAACACCATTGTGTAAGAATTTTATTACTTCAACAGGTGGTGGAAGTCCATAACTATCAAAATAATATTTGTCTTGACCATTGAAAATACAAATTGTAGATACAGATACACAACGTCAGTACAATTTTAAAACATTTATTCAACAAAGAGATTGTATATATGTGCAAGCACAGGGGATTCTGGACAGACAGATTTACTCCAGATCTCTCAACATAACCGGAGAATCTTCGTCTTTATATAGTTTCCAGTAAGACACAGTTTTTATCCCCCACCGCGTGGCGGAAGGGGGATATTGTCACCCGGGTCGTCCGTCCATTCGTCTGTCCGTCCGGCTGGCTGGGCGTCAACATTTATAGCTGTGAGTGCGATAACTTATAAACTGTTCCCCATATCGATTTGAAATTTGGGTCACACATGTACCACCTGAAAAGGAAGAACCCTATTGATTTTGGGCGTGGTGGGATCCAAGATGGCCGACTGGGGCGGCCATCTTGAAAAAAAATGTTTTTTGTAATCAATGGACAACCGCTTATCTGATTTCAATTATTTTGGTTTGGCCCGCTCGGACATCCAGTATGGCCGCCAGGCAGCCATGTTGAAAAAAACGACGTTATCGTGATATCGGCTCTAATTTTTCACACCATAAACCAGGGGTCGGGAACCTTTTTGACTCAGAGAGCCATGAAAGCAAAATATTTGGAAATCTATTTCAGTGAGAGCCATATAATATATTTTAAGACTGATTTCAACTAAATGTGAGTATAATAAGCCTCTGAATTTATTCTTTTAAATAATGTTGTTATAATACTCACCATTAATGGGACTTTTGGTGCTGCATGGATTTGCTGATGGCTTTGTAGTCTGGTTGGTACTTGGTGAGGTTAAGCTTCATGCAAGCATTGAGGCTTTCATCCGTTAGATGTAATTGTAGGTTGGACTTGATGTTTTTAAGATGTGAGAATGACTGCTCACATGCATACGTAGATCCAAACAAGGCCAATACAGCAATACTCACACGCTGCAGTGTGTGGTATGTGACAGGAAGCGCGTTCCAAGTTTTGATAATCAGCTGGTCTTCGGGTTGAAGTTTTTTCATTTCTGTCCACATGTGCTTGCTCGCCAACTCCGCTTTCTGTCGTGCGATTCTTTCCAAATCTTCATTCAGTGACTTGAACTTATTCACCCACATGTCTGAGGCCTTCAGGTCAGCCACTTCTGCTTCAAAATCTGACGGAGACACCAGGAATGTAACTCAGGTCGGCTATGTTCAGTGAACACTCGTTTGGATGGGTGACGAACTTAAAAAGACGAGTGTGCTCACAAAATTCTCCAAAGCGTGCTTTGAATGACTGGAGGAGACTGGATGTGAAGCCAGTTAACTGGTGGAGATCAAAGTTTTGAGTGGGCTCACTTGCTGTGCATGCATCTTTAAATTGTCACAGTTTTTCAAAATGTAGTAAACGACCTGTTTCAAGATCCATGATAAAGAGCTCCAGCTTGTTTTCAAAAGCAAACACGGCTTGTTGAAGGGATAACACTATTTCCAATGCCTTGCATTTTCACGTTGAGCTGGTTCAGATGTTCAGTCATATCCACGAGATAGTAAAACTTGAGGAGCCACTCAGTTTTGGCTAGCTCAGGATGCTCAATCCCTTTCATTTCAAGGAAAGTCCGGATTTCGTTGAGGCATGCCGCAAAACGGCTTAGCACCTTCCCTCTTGACACCCAACGCACATTGCTGTGCAAAAGCAGACCGTGATAGTTATTTCCAACTTCATCCAGCAGTGTTTTAAACTGGCGACCATTTAAGGCTCGTGCAACAATAAAATTGATCACACGAATGACCAGCGACATCACTTCGCCAAGCTGCCCATCACACATCTGAGCACAAAGTGTCTCCTGGTGTAGAATGCAATGGAAACTTAGGATGGGTCTATTTTCATGTTCACGGAGAAGCGCCACAAATCTTTTGTTTTTCCCCACCATACACGGAGCACCATCAGTACACACTGAGATAAGTTTATCCAGAGGTAGATTTTTTTTCTTGAGCGAACTCCATGAAAGACTTGAATAAATACTCACCTCTTGTGGACCCTTTTATTGGCAGAACAGCAAGACTTTCTTCGCGCAGTGTATCACCAGCAGCATATCTTGCAATCACACTGAACTGCGACAAATTGCTTATGTCTGTTGACTCATCCAAAGCCAGGGAAAAGAACGGCGCTGTATTTATGTCCTTCACTTGCGTTTCCTCCACTTGGTTTTCCATCATGATGGTACGATCATGAACAGCTCTTGCCGACAGAGGCATGTCTTGTATCCGTATGATTATCATGTCTTTGTTCGGAAGATCATCAAAAAGTTCATTGGCGACATCCAGCATGAACGTTTTAGCATACTCGCCATCTGTGAATGGTTTTCCGTTCCTCATTATTGCTAAAGATCCAGCAAAGCGAGCGGAATTATAGTCACCTTGCCGGGTCCATACGCGGACTTGCTGCTGGCTGGCTTGCACCCTGCTCAGTAGCTCTTGGCACGCTTTCTTTCTGCTGTCTCCCGCAGGGTATTTTGATGCAAAGGTAGCATGGCGTGTGTCGAAGTGCCGCTTTATATTCGACCGTTTCATTGATGCAATTTTGTCATTGCAAATTAGACACACCACAGAACCTGCTCTCTCCACAAAGGCGAATTCTTCGGCCCATTCGTCCTGAAATGTACGATGCTCCTCATCTTTTTTTCTTTTCGCCATCTTCTTCGTCGAAGGGTTTGCTTTGAGCAAGTGAGAGAGAGAGGGAGATGTTGACCCCACTGAGGCTTGGCAAATAGTGAGTCTGGCTGGCCTGCGCACGGGCTTATATACTCGAGAGGTGCGGCGCGGCCGGCTGACTCTGGGATGCTGTCGCCTCAGCGGTGGCGCGTGATTGGTCGAGATGAATTCCGCGACGCGTGTCGGCGGCGGCACGTCATTAGAGGAACCGAAATCACTAGTCGCCTCGGCCGCATGACTGGACGAAACGAAAACCGCTTCAGCCAATTCGGAGGCTTTTTTCTTCTCTCCTTCTGCCAAGTTCAGCCCTGCACGTGAATGAAGCACGACACCATTCAAACTATAGGTAAAGCTTCCGCGAGAAATATTGGGCTTTCAAAGTTTCAAGCTCCAATTTTATCTACGAGCCAGATGCAATCATCAAAAGAGCCACACCTGGCTCGCGAGCCACACGTTCCCGACCCCTGCCATAAACCATAAACAATATCTTTTTTGGTTCAATTTGAACTTTTGGCTGTTGCTCGAAAGACATGATGACCAAATGGTGTCTTGTTTCCAATTCACCTCCCTTATTATCTGGAATACGTATGACCTTTTTCAATATCGGGGGATTCCCCATCTCTGATGGGGATGTTTACAATCTTCTGACACTGACGCCAGTCTGCCCGGTCTTGACAATTTCCAGGTGAACCTTATCTTCAGTCTTCTTTGACAGCTCCTGCTTAAATGGTTGGAACACATATTCAAACCCAGACATATTAATCGCACAGAATGCTGGAATGACATCTAACGCCAATTCCAATGGCCATTAAAACAAGTTTCCATCTTATGTCGGTTAAAAGTCAGTGTGCTTCTCCCCAAACTGGGAAGATGTATTATCTTGAAGCGACCAGAGCTTCGTGAATACGCCTGGACATTTTCTTTAGTCCACATTCAAACTTGTTTGTGTCTTTCATACAAAATTCTCAAGATCGTTTGACATGACAGGCAATTCTTCTTTATATTCAACTTGCTGACAAAGTTCAACCTGTTTACACATTTAATACACATGTGATCGTTCCAGACAGAGGAGAAATATAATTGTGTTAATTTCAAATGGATACATACTTAAAACATCATGTCATATTTTTGTGCATTTTATTTCAGGATTAATATATTTTATTTTTGAATCAAGTTTTTATCATCATCAATTTATTTATTTTATCACCCCCAAACCCATCATGAAAAAATGTTTCCACAAAACCCAATGAGAACCGTTCCCATTATTATCTTCTAAGTTCATAATCATATTCTTTCTACATTTAGACAAGTTTGTTAACTCATCTCTCATACATATCACCATATTATCAATTTTTAAATCCTTACAATATTTGATAAGTTCTAAATTTGATGTATTCTTTCCAAAGTCTTTTAACCCCTCATCACTGCTCATTTATTGATGAGAGTTATAATCCATGACCCCTTTTCGTTGATCTTACACCTGCTTGTGCAAGAGAAGAAAGCATATCTCCAACTAAGAATCTCGCTTTATCAGCTAAACTTTCAAGTTTTTCAGCAAAATCTACAATTACACCACTTCCACTAATTTGTTTGTCCAACACTTTGTTATGTCTTTCCAACTCTTTCTGAGCCCGGAGTTGAGCCTTCCTTTCGTTGGCAGTTTTCACGGCTGCTGAAATACCACCCGTCAATGCTCCAGCCGCACTTAAACCAGCAAATAAAGGAATTAGAAATGGGAGAAATCCTCCACTCGTTTCTCTTTTTGAATATTTCTTCAACATTGGTTTTGACATTTTAATTTTAAGTGAGCCAGTATCGTTCAAGATTTTCATCTGTTCTCTTGTGAGCAAAGCATCAATTCTTACCGCTCCTTTTCTCTGAATTGTATTAACGTTAATCGTGCAAGGCTTTTGATTTTGAACACAAGATGATAGTTTATGAAGATTGAATTGATTAACATATACCCCAGTTGGCACTTTACTACTCATTTATTTATCAAAAAAAAATTATGTGAGACTAATCATCACACAATTATCCTTATTAATCTGCAATTCTGTTTCTTCCAAAAGCAAACAATATGTATCAACTTTTTCAGTCTCTCATCTTTCAATATATGGGGAAGTCTCCACTCGATTAGACTTGATAGTTTTCTTTTGAGCACTCAGGTCACTCGTATAGATTGCATGCAGGCTTTTAAATGCTGTCATATCCAAAATGGGTTCTTTATTTCCATTGCTTTCACACACCTTTTGGTAAGACTTGTATGCTTCAGCATTGTCATTTTATTCCCAATTCATTTCCAATCTATCTCGTGGATAAAATGTTCCATCTCGATAAACGTTCAGTTGTTTTACCTCAGCATTATCACTCAACGCATTATTCTTATCAGTCGCAGTATCACCATCTGGTTTTTAATAAATGAGCCACAGGTATCATGGCTTTCCTTCCAGAACACCCAAATTCCATGTGTAAGTGGTTTGGTTCAGTTTAACATGTTGGCATCTGCTTTTAAGGTATGATACATTGAGTGGTTTCTTTGAGTTTCGTCTTCTATTCAACATCTCTTCTGTTTGAAGATTAGGAGTATATTCACTGATACACCAACTAATTTCATCAATAACAAATTTATTCTGAGCAGCAAAAGCATTAGCCACACCAAAAAGCAATCTATTTTCATGATCATTCCTTTGCAGTTGAAATATAATTTTAAGTCCACACAGAACTTTATCATGATC
>NC_140963.1:127746042-127783542 GCF_056783735.1 Eptatretus burgeri | reverse complement strand
ACGTGCCGCGATTCGAGTTACGTGGCCGTCCGCACGCCGGCGGGCGCGAATCCGCGACACTGGTGTCAGGTCGTGCGATATAAACCCATCGCCCTCCTCGTGGCACTGGTATCGGAGAACGGGAAAACGGGCTCTCCTGTCTCCGGTTAAATTCACGGGAATCGGTCCAGGGGTGAGAGGAGCGACCCCCGATTCCCTCCAAATTACGAGCGAGTTAAATTAACCCTTTAAGAGAAGCAAGATGGCGTCTCAAGGTGAGCGGGAGCCAGGGGTATTAGAAATGGATGTAGAATGTGTAGAATCCATGGCTCAGGATGAAATCCCCGTGCAGGAAATGTTGGTTGTACAGGAAAACGAACTCGCCCAACTGAACCCAGAGCCCGAAATGGGTGCGGCAGCGGCCGCGGTGTATGACACCTCCCCTCCCCCTCTCCACCAAAACCCTTCCCCAACCCCTGCCGAAACGGCTCACCCAAGCGCACCCGACATGGCCCAGCTATTCACCATGCTGGCAAAAATGAATGCGGAAATGATCGAAAAGATGGATACAAATACAAACGAAATGAAAGGAATGAACAAGCAAATGGACGAAGTGAAAACGACGATGGATGCGAATACACAGCAAATGAGGGAAGAAATGAAAGAGCTGCGGGGTGAGACGCAGAACATGGGCCGATGCCTGCAGGCGGGCATGAAGGCCGTGACCAGGGAGATAAAAATGGCGACTCCACGTGTGGGAGCGAACGAGCTGGAAGGGGGTGCAACGGCTGTCGGGCCCGCGGTGGAGGCGTGTGAAAAAATAATTCGGGGGACGTGTTGGGCGACGGTCGTGACGATGACCGAAAGGGAAAAATTAAATGGGGAGACCAAAACGTGTGAGACGAGACACGAGGTGACGACAACGGAAATAATAATTGAGACAAGGGAGGTTAAGGGTGAAGAGGTGACTGAGTGGGCAGAGACACGGGAGATGGGAATGATAGAGGGAAGACTGCACGATGAAGACGGGGTAAGTGACGCACACACACACACGGAGGTGGTGGAGGACAATGGGGGTGAGCTCGCGGACTGGGTAGAGACCCGGTGCGAGCAGCTGGATGGCCTCCTCCAGGAACGAGGGGAGGGAGTATGCCTCCTTGAGGCGAGTCACGACCAGGTGAGTTCGGTCGTGCTTTGCGAGGTTGAGGGGACGGGTGCTGTGGACAGGTGCACGGAGAGCTTGGGGGGTATAGAGGCCCCGGAGACCCTTGTGGGGACACGAATCCCCAGTGTGGTTGTCCCTGTGTGTGTGGTGCAAGGCGTGAGTGCGTCCCCGTGTGTGGAAGCGACCCCGTGTGTGAGTGGTGTGGTGGCGATGGTGCCGGAGTACGTGCTTCCCAGCACGCCGTGTGTGGATGAGGCACCGTCTGTGGAAGAGGCCGTGTGTGTGGATGAAACGGCCAGTGTGGATGAGGCACCGCGGGTGAGTGCCCCCGCGTGTGTGAGTGAGGCACGGTGTGTGAGTGAGGCACCGCGGGTGAGTGCCCCCGCGGGTGTGAGTGGAGTGGTTTGTATGAATGGAGCACCACGTGTGAGTGGTATGGTTTATGCAAGGGAGATCGTGTGTGTGAGAGAGCGGTCTGTGAGGGAGATGTCGGTTGGCATGCGGGAGAACGCAGCCGCGTCTCCCGGTGTGAATGTAATGGAATGGAGTGTGAGCGTCGTAACACGCAGGTGTGCGTGGGTCGAATGGCGACGACGGCGACATGTGAGGAAAGAAAGCCGAGTAGCGGCTGTAGTTGTTTCGGGGACCGTGCCGGGTTCACCCAGCAGTGAGCACGAGGGTCCGTGCTGTGCAACGCACGAGGCCACCACGTGCTCGCTTGCGAGAGTGAAGTCCCGGTCCGGAAACGCACGCGGTGGATTTGCCGATCCCACGGACGGACAAAGTTTAGGCAGGATTACGGATTTGGACCGGACGGGTTCTCCACGCGATCGTGTGTGTTAAGCTCCAACGGGCAAAGCACATGTGTTCGCGTGGGGAACCCCTCGAGACGTGGGGCTTGTTTTTTTTATGCGCACGGTGACGCCATGGCTGCACGTGGGGTTGGAATCCGGCAGGAGGGGTATCCCTGCCGGATGGTACCGTCCAAGGAGGGACGAGGAACACGTGCAGCTGCATGACGTCACGGGCAGGTGTAAAGGGCGCGAGCTGCGAGTTGCCGCGCTGGTGCTGCGCATGAAAAAAAAAAAAATAAAACACAAGCCTCACTTTCGGGTGCACAGGATTCCTGGGCAAGGGGTGGAAGACCCCCTTGACCCTAGGGCACAGGATGGAAACTAGTTAGGGGGAAGGGTTAGCTTAGTTAGACCGACTTCATGGGGCAGGGGTATGTCCTCATGGGGTCCGTGGAATGGATTAGTTGGAGGGATTGTAGCCAGATTTAGGTTGGGAAATAAAATGATTTTATAGATTTGGGAACAGTGACAGACTTGTGAATGTGTTGAGGGGACGTAGTTTAGCGACGTAGTGTTAAAAGGAACGTGCTGTAGTTTAAGGGACGACGTGGGAGCACGAGTTAGTTAGGGGAGGTAGTTAGAAGGATGGCAGAGTTCAGCGGTGTGTGTGTTGAAGAGTTGTGAGGTGAGTACATGATGAGTGAGTGAGTGGAGCGAATGGGGAATGCATGGTGCGATGAGTGATTGGGGGGAGGAGTGACTCCCGCCCAAGGGACCCCGGGGTCAGTATAAAGTGAGTTCGGGGGTTAGTCAAATTTACAAAATGGAGGTCGTTTTGCTGTTGGTGGGAGTGGAGGCTCGAAACCCGTTTGGAGGGGTGCAGGAGCCCTGTTGACGGGCTGGGAGCGTGGCTGCGAAAGGTGATTATCGCTGAGTGGGTACCCCGGGCACCAGGCTAGTCGGCCGTGGTAGGCCAAGGGCCCATGGGGGGGCCGGGATAGCGTAGTGGGCACGGGTGCGCCTGCTTGGTGCGGGGGCCCGGGGCGCCATTAGCCGCGTGGGCAGTGTTGTGGGCACGGGTGACTCTCGGAAAGGGGCCTGGGAAGCCAGCCTGCCACGTGTGTGTTTCAGGGGAGGTGCCATGGGGGGCACTCCCCGGTGTAAGGGAGCTGGTAGGCTCGGAGGCAGTGTAGTGCCCGGGGGTGCCATCGTCGGAGAATCGGCAGAGGGTCGTGCCTGCCAAAGGGAGCCACGTGTCCCAGCCATGAGACCGTGTGAGGGCACGGAGAGAAAATTGGGGGGCGAGGCCCGAAATTGTGAGGACACCAACACAGGCGACGGGAATCTGGGTTGTTAGAATCAATAGTTTAAGCGAGAGGCGCTTGTTGAAAGCCCCGGGGTAGTTTAACAGTTAAATGGTTAGGGTAGATTAGGAAGTGTACCCCTCCGCACCATCCATCCCCTCGCTCTCGTTGTGGGCCGCTGGACCCACTTTGGTTATAGATCGTTGAACTCTGGGGAGGCCATCCTGAGGCTTCGTTGGGCCTCGACACAGGACGTTAACTCTTATCTCCCTTATTCCCCTCTGGGAAGGAAACGTAGGGGTTGGGAGTAGGCTAGGTGACAGTATAGGTTAGCCGAACAAGGACGATAAAGGGGGTTAGGGGACGATTTATAGTAGGGAAGTAAAAAAAAAAATAATAATAATAAGTTGGGGCTAAATTGGGGTTTGACAAATTAAGGGAGTGGGAATGTACAGTGACAGGCAAAGGCGATAGGTGGGAGGGAGACAGGAAGGTAGGTCCGAGCCCGCCTTCCGAGTGGCCAGCACCACCGCACTCCCTCCACCAACCTCCACTGAACGGCAAAGGCTGGCCAACTTCATCTGCTGGCTGTGTTGCTGCAAGGCAGAGGCCGGCCCACTTCATCGGCAGCTGTTGTGTTGCTGCAAGGCCTGTGCCGGCCGGATCATCTGCAGCTGTGGTATTTCAAGGCCTGTGCCGGCCAGTTCATCTGCCGGCTGTGTTTGCCTGCAGCGGCCTTCTTCTGCGGGCTGTGTTTGCCTGCTGCCCTTGCCATGCCATGCCCACTGCCCCTGTTCACCAGCCCCGTTCAATTTTTGCTTTGCCCCCCCCCCCCTGTTCATTGCCATGTGCGCCAGGATCAAGGCAACATTTTGCAAGCTGCAAGAACTGCCCTGTTGACAGCTACAACACGGGCCTGCACTGGCGGCCCGTGCACCGTGTTTGTGTTCATCCATCCATTCGTTGTGTTCATTGCGTGTGCCACTTGAGCTGGCACGGAGACTGCATTTGTGCAGCCCATGCACCGTTGTGGTTCACTGCGTTCAGTTCAAACCATTCATCCATCCATTCGTTGTGTTCATTGCGTGTGCCACTTGAGCTGGCACGGAGACTGCATTTGTGCAGCCCATGCACCGTTGTGGTTCACTGCGTTCAGTTCAAACCATTCATCCATCCATTCATTGTGTTCATTGCGTGTGCCACTTGAGCTGGCACGGAGACTGCATTTGTGCAGCCCATGCACCGTTGTGGTTCACTGCGTTCAGTTCAAACCATTCATCCATCCATTCGTTGTGTTCATTGCGTGTGCCACTTGAGCTGGCACGGAGACTGCGTTTGTGCGGCCCATGCACCGTTGTGGTTCACTGCGTTCAGTTCAAAAAGGAAGGCCTTGGACTGCGTGTGAGCAGCCAGCCACGTTCCCTGTCACCTGCATTGTTTGAGCCAGAGACTGCATGCGAGCAGCCTGGCTCCCTGCTAACTGCTTTCTTTTTGCAGAGTTCATTGATCCTGGGCCATGGTTTAGTGTAAAATTTGTAAGTTAAGGTTAAGATGTACTGTAAATATGAGTGCGCCCCCGGCATGTTTGTCTTAGCGCCGGCAATTTTATTTAAGTCGTCCGTGTGAGTGAGTTTGTTTAGTTAGTTACTCAGCCCTTAGGTTATTTATTTTGGGGACACGAATACCATGAATGTCGCACTCAGGGATCCGTAGGTAAAATGTACTAGGGGAAAACTACACATGATGGCACACGAAAATTTGACGACTCGGGACGAGTCTGTAAAAAGGGGAGGGGGTAGTGTTGTGGTTGACGAAATTCACAAACCATCATTCAGGTCCCTTAGGTGAGATATCTCTGAAGTATATGTGTAGTTAGGCCCAAACCCGTTGTCTTGAGGGAATAAATGTCAATCAGTCGGGCTGCGACTCTTCAGGATAGCCGTTTTTCTTTTACTATCTTTATTTTGGACCAGCCGCCATTATTACCACCACCAACCACGTCTCAACAGCCATCACAACAACAACCACCAACCACAACGCCGCTTCACAACAACAACCACCAACCACAACGCCGCTTCACAACAACAACCACCAACCACAACGCCGCTTCACAACAACAACCACCAACCACAACGCCGCTTCACAACAACAACAACCACCAACCACAACGCCGCTTCACCACAACCGCCACGACCTTTACCGTCACAACTCGCCACCATCGCATCACCGTCATCTCGCGCCACTCGTGGGCACAGATGCTGGACTCGTGCGGGGGGCGCACCGAGCAGCGTGTTCAAAAACATCACGGACTTTCCGCAGAAAAACGGATCAAAAACGACTCACGCCCACTTTTGTTCCGTCCAATCGGTGAGCGAGGGGCGATGTGGCCCCGCCTCCAGGGCATTGGAGGGCGGTCGCTAAATGCAAATTCATGGATCAAAAAGCATTCACGCCCACTTTTCCTCGGGCCAATGGGGAGCCAGGTGAAGGGTCGGAGGCAGAGGGTCAAGGGTGAAAGAGCGAAGCCACGGGGCTTATAAAAACGACTGCGTTCGTCAGTCGAGGGAGTTCGCAGTTGGGAGTTCGCGGAGCCAGTGAAGAGTTGGGACGAGTCCAGAGAGGAGACGGAGAGGGCGATCGGACGAAGCTGGTGAGAGGCGGCGAAGGCGGTTGAGGGGGTGCTCGCGTCGGATTCGGGGAACTGTGAAGGGAGAGGCCGGCGGCGCGACCGAGGTCGTGGTGGAGACGCTCGTCGCGGGACCCGAGATTTTGTGAAATCCTCCTTTCCCCGAGCATCAGCAACCCCCTCCTGTTTCCCCCCGCGCTGAGATAGTGCGACAAAAGGGGGCCCCCTTCCCACCCCCTACCAGACATTGTCCGCGAGGCCCGCGGAGTTGAGGCACCACCGCCACTTCGCGTCTCATCATCAGACGGGTAGGCCCGACACGGTCTCGGCCCCAGGCCCGCCTACCCCCCTCATCCTGGAGGGCGGTTCTCTTTTCTTTTGCTTTGGGAATATGTGTTGTCGGCGCCGTCTGTGAAGTAAAATTGTATAAGTGTTGCCGAGTGCCCGGTAGTCGGATAGATCTGCATTGTTGCATTTGCTTTTTGTCTTCTTCTTTTACATGTGCTTTTGGTGGAATTGTATATGTGTGCTTTCCGTTCATCGCGAAATAAATGTGCTTATTGTTGAACTGTTTTCCCGCTTCGCTTCGTCATTTCTTTCATTGAATCCCCATCTTGCTTCACGTAAAGGGTTGGTCGTGGGCTAAGACGCCCGATAATTAATCGAACCGTCGAGGCCGACGAATAACACCGCTCGGTTATCCCGATAGTACGGAACGGGTCGCTTCAGTGGCCCGTGTCCGAAGTCGACCTGCGGCGAGGTGCGATCGCCCGGTCTACCCTCCGTGTGGGTACTTAGGTAGGTCGAATTTGGCGAGCAACCCTATCCCACGCGGGGGCCGATTGGCTCGATCGCGGTGAGACCGAAAGGTCCACCCGTGACTGGTTCCCGGCGTTAGTCCGAGAGGGTCACGACTGGATTGTCCGTCCGGTGGGCGACGTGCCGCGATTCGAGTTACGTGGCCGTTCGCACGCCGGCGGGCGCGAATCCGCGACAATATATATATATATATATATATATATATATATATATATATATATATATATATATATATATATATATATATATATATATATATATATATATATATATATATATATATATATATATATATATATATATATATATATATATATATATATGTGTATGTATATGTGTATATATGTATATGTGTATATATATATATTGTTGTGGTTACCAAATTCGCAAACCACCATTCAGGTCCCTTAGGTGAGGTATCTCGGTAAGTGCATGTGTAGTTAGGCCCAAACCCGTTGTCTAGTGGGAATACATGTCATTTATGCGAGCTGCGACTCTTCAGGATAGCCGTTTTTCTTTTACTATCTTTATTTTGGACCAACCGCCATGATCACAACCACAACATCAACCACCAACCACAACCACCGCTTCACCACAACCGCCACGACCTTCCTGTCACACCTCGCCACCGTAGCATCGCCACCGTTCTTGCCCCGCTGTGGGTACCGGTGTTGGACTCATGCAGAACGCGCGTCGAACAGCGTGTACAAAATCACGGATTTTCTGCTTCAAAAACGGATCAAAAACGACACACGCCCACTTTTTGCCGTCCAATCGGTGAGCGAGGGGCGAATTGGCCCCGCCCCCAGGGCGATCGATATATGCAAATTTGTGGATCAAAAAGCCTTCAAGCCCACTTTTTCTCGGGCCAATGGGGAGCGAGGTGAAAGGTCAAAGGGAGGGGGTCAAAGGCGAAGTTACGGGGGGATAAAAGGACGGTGTTCGTCAGTCAGAAGAGAGTCGCAAACGAGAACGAAAGAAGTCTGGAGCCCGAAGCCTGCAGTGGCTGGAGAAGCTGAAGAGAGTCGGACGAGGGGGTGCTCGCGTCGGTGCCAGGAGCTGCACGCCCGAGGGAGGCCGGCAGCGCGACCTGGCCGAGGTGGAGACGCACACCAGGGATAATAAAGACCCTCTATACCCCGAGCATCAGCAACCCCCTCCTGTTTCCCCCCGCGCTGAGATAGTGCGACCAAGGGGGCCCCGTTCCCACCCCCTGCCAGGCACTGTCCACGAGGCCCGCGGGTTGCGGGGCCATCGCCGCTCCGCGTCTCATCACCAGACGGGTAGGCCCGACCCGGTCTCGGCCTCAGGCCGCCTCATTCTTGAGGGTATTTCTTTTCCTTGGTTTTGGGTATGTGTTGTCGGCGCCGTCTGTGAAGTAGAATTGTATAAGTGTTGCCGTGTGCTCGGTAGTCGGTATTAGCTCTGCACTGTGTTTTCACTTTTATGTTTGCTTTTTGTGTAAATGGAATTGTGTTTTCTTTTTTTGTGTGCATTTGGTGGAATTGTATTTGTGTGCTTTCCGTTCGTCGCGAATAAATGTGCTTTATTGTTGAACTGTTTCCCGCTTCGCTTCGTCTTTTTCCTCCATTGAATCCCCATCTTGCTTCACGTAAAGGGTTGGTAGTGGGCTGAATACGCCCGATAATTAATCGAACCGTCGAGGTCGACGATAACACCGCTCGGTTATTCTGATAGTACGGAACGGGTCGCTTAAGTGGCCCGTGTCCAAAGTCGACCTGCGGCGAGGTGCGATCGCCCGGTCTACCCTCCGCGTGGGTACTTAGGTAGTTCGAATTTGGCGAGCAACCCTATCCCACGTGGGGGCTGATTGGCTCGATCGCGGTGAGACCGAAAGGTCCACCCGTGACTGGTTCCCGGCGTTAGTCCGAGAGGGTCACGACTGGATTGTCCGTCCGGTGGGCGACGTGCCGCGATTCGAGTTACGTGGCCGTCGCACGCCGGCGGGCGCGAAAACCGCAACACTGGTGTAAGGAGTGGGATACAAATTCATCGCCCTCCTCACGGCACTGGTATCGGAGAACAGGAAAACGGGCTCTCCTGTCTCCGGCTAAATTCACGGGAATCGGTCCAGGGGTGAGAGAAGCGACCCCCGATTCCCTCCAAATTACGAGCGAGCAAATTAACCCTTCACGAGAAGCAAGATGGCGTCTCAAGGCGAGCGGGAGCCGGGGGTATTAGAAATGTATATGTGTAATAATGTAGAGTCCATGGTCCAGGATGGAATCCCCGAGCAGGAAATGTTGATTGTGCAGGAACACGGACTCGCCCAACTGAACCCAGGGCCCGAGGTGGGTGCGGCAGCGGCCGCGGTGTATGACACCTCCCCCCCCCTCTCCACCAAGACCCTTCCCCAACCCTTGCCGAAACGGCTCAGCTGAGTGCATCCAACATGGCCCAGCTATGCGCCATGCTGGCGGCAATGAACAAACAAATGAATGAAGTGAAAACGACGATGGATACAAATACAAATGAAATGAAAAACGAAATGAAAGACATGAACAAGCAAATGAATGAAGTGAAAACGACGATGGATGCGAATACACAGTACATGAAAGAAGAAATGAAAGAGCTGCGGGGTGAGACGCAGAACATGGGCCGATGCCTGCAGGCGGGCATGAAGGCCGTGACCAGGGAGCTGGGAATGGCGACTTCACGTGTGGGAGCAAACGAGCTGGGTGGGGGTGCAACGGCTGACAGGCCCGCGGTGGAGGCGGGTGAAAAAATAATTCGTGGAACGTGTTGGGCGAGGGTCGTGACGATGACCGAAAGGGAAAAATTAAATGGGGAGACCAAAACGTGCGAGACGAGACACGAGGTGACGACAACGGAAATAATAGTTGAGACAAGGGAGGTAAAGGGTGAAGAGTTGGCAGAGACACGGGAGACAGAAAAAATAGAGGGAAGACTACATGATGAAGACGGGGTAAGTGACGCGCACACACACACGGAGGTCGTGGAGGATAATGGGGGTGAGCTCGCGGACCGTGCAGGGACCCAGTGCGAGCACCTGGATGGCCTCCTCCAGGAACGAGGGGATGGAGTCTGCCCCCTTGAGGCGAGTCACGACCAGGTGAGTTCGGTCGTGCTTTGCGAGGTTGAGAGGAGGAGTGCTGTGGACAGGTGCACGGAGAGCTTGGGGGGTATAGAGGCCCCGGAGACCCTTGTGGGGACACAAATCCCCAGTGTGGTTGTCCCTGTGTGTGTGGTGCAAGGTGTGAGTGCGTCCCCGTGTGTGGAAGCGACCCCGTGTGTGAGTGGTGTGGTGGCGATGGAGCCAGAGTACGTGCTTCCCAGCACGCCGTGCGTGGGTGAGGCCGTGTGTGTGAGTGAAACGGCCAGTGTGTATGAGGCACCGCGGGTTAGTGCCCCCGCGTGTGTGGGTGAGGAACCGTGTGTGGATGAGGCACGGTGTGTGGATGAGGCACAGCGGTTGAGTGCCCTCGCGTGTGTGGGTGAGGCACCGCGGGTGAGTGCCCCCGCGCGAGTGAATGGAGCACCACGTGTGAGTAGTTTGGTTTGTGTGAGTAGTGAGGCACGCGTGAGTGAACGGCCGTGTGCAAGGTCGCTGTGTGCCAGGGAGACCGTGTGTGTGAGAGAGCGGTATGAGAGGGAGATGTCGGTTGGCATGCGGGAGCACGCAGCCGCGTCTCCCCGTGTGAATGTGATGGTGTGGACTGTGTGCGTCGTGACACGCAGGTATGCGTGTGTGGAATGGCGACGGAGACGGCGACAGAGGAGAGAAAGCCGAGTAGCGGCTGTAGTTGTTTCGAGGACCGTGCCGGGTTCACCCAGCAGTGAGCACGCGGTTCGTGCTGTGCAACGCACGAGACCACCACGTGCTCGCTTGCGAGAGTGAAGTCCCGGTCCGGAAACGCACGCGGTGGATTTGCCGATCCCGCGGACGGACAAAGTTAGGCAGGTAAATGGATTTGGACCGGACGGGTTCTCCACGCGATCGTGTGTGTTAAGCTCCAACGGGCAAAGCACATGTGTTCGCGTGGGGAACCCCTCGAGACGTGTGGCTTGTGTTTTTTTTTATGCGCACGGTGACGTCATGGCTGCACGTGGGGTTGGAATCCGGCAGGAGGGGTATCTCTGCCGGATGGTCCCGTCCAAGGAGGGACGAGGAACACGTGCAGCTGCATGACGTCACGGACAGGTGCAAAGTGCGTGAGCTCTGAGTTGCCGCGCAGGTGTTGCGCATGGGAAGAAAAAAAAAAGGAAAGACAAGCCTCACTTTCGGGTGCAAAGGATTCCTGGGCAAGGGGTGAAAGACCCCCTTACCTGGGCACAGGATGAAAACTAGTTAGGGGGAAGGGTTAGCTTAGTGAGACCGACTTCATGGGGCAGGGGTAAGTCCTCATGGAGTCCGTGGAATGGATTAGTTAGAGGGATTGTAGCCAGATTTAGGTTGGGAAATTGATTTATGGGATTATTTTGGAGACAGTGACAGACAGTGAATGTGTAGAGGGGACGTAGTTTAGCTACGTAGCGTTAAAAGGAACGTGCTGTAGTTTAAGGGACGACGTGGGAGCATGAGTTAGTTAGGGGATGTAGTTGGAAGGATGGCAGAGTTCAGCGGTGTGTGTGTTGGAGAGTTGGTGAGTGAAGTGGAAGCATGTGCTTGGTGAGTGAGTGAGGCCAGCGGGTCTGTGTGAGTGGAGCGAATGGGGAATGCATGGTGCGATGAGTGATTGGGGGGAGGAGTGACTCCCGCCCAAGGGACCCCGGGGTCAGTGTAGAGTGAGTTAGCTGGGTTAGTCAAATTGAAAAATGGAGGTCGTTTTGCTGTTGGTGGGAAAGTAGGCTCGAGACCCATTTGGAGGGGTGCAGGAGCCCTGTTGACGGGCTTGGGAGCGTGGCTGCGAAAGGTGAGTATTGCTGAGTGGGTACCCCGGGCACCAGGCTAGTCGGCCGTGGTAGGCCAAGGGCCCATGGGGGGCCGGGATAGAGTAGTGGGCACAGGTGCGCCTGCTTGGTGCGGGGGCCCGGGGCGCCATTAGCCGCGTGGGCAGTGTGGGCACGGGTGACCCTCGGAAAGGGGCCCGGGAGGCCGGCCTGCCACGTGTGCGTTTCAGGGGAGGTGCCATGGGGGGCACTCCCCGGTGTTAGGGAGCTGGTAGGCTCGGAGGCAGTGTAGTGCCCGGGGGTGCCATAGCGGGAGAATCGGCAGAGGGTCGTGTCTGCCAAAGTGAGCCACGTGTCCCAGCAAGGAGACCGTGTGAGGGCACGGAGAGAAAATTGGGGGGCGAGGCCCGAAATTGTGAGGACACCAACACAGGCGACGGGAATCTGGGTTGTTAGAACCAATAGTTTAAGCGAGAGGCGCTTGTTGAAAGCCCCGGGGTAGTTTAACAGTTAAATGGATAGGGTAGATTAGGAGATGTACCCCTCCGCACCATCCATCCCCTCGCTCTCGTTGTGGGCTGCTGGACCCACTTGGGTTATAGATCGCTGAACTCTGGGGAGGCCATTCTGAGGCTTCGTTGGGCCTCGACACAGGACGTTAGCTCTCCCTTGTTCCCCTCCGGGAAGGGAACGTAGGGGTTGGGAGTAGGCTAGGTGACAGAATAGGTTAGCCGAACAAGGACGATAAAGGGGGTTAGGGGACGATTTATAGTGGGGAAGTAAAAATAAAAAAATTAAGGGGGCTAAATTGGTTTTTCACAAATTAAGGGAGTGGGTATGTACAGTGACAGGCAAAGGCGATAGGTTGGGAGGGAGACAGGTAGGTAGGTCCGAGCCCGCCTTCCAAGTGGCCAGCACCACCGCACTCCCTCCACCAACCTCCACTGAACGGCAAAGGCTGGCCACTTCATCGGCTGGCCGTGTTTTGCTTCAAGGCGGAGGCCGGCCAAGTTCATCGGCAGCTGTGTGCTGCAAGGCCTGTGCCGGCCAGTTCATCTGCTGGCTGTTTTTCTTCGAGGCCTGTGCCGGCCAGTTCATCTGCGGGCTGTGTTTGCCTGCAACGGTCTTCTTCTGCGGGCTGTGTTTGCCTGCAGCGGCCTTCTGCGGGCTGTGTTTGCCTGCAGCGGCCTTCTTCTGCGGGCTGTGTTTGCCTGCAGCGGCCTTCTTCTGCGGGCTGTGTTTGCCTGCTCACCTTTGCCATGCCATGCCCACTGCCCACGTTCACCAGCCCCGTTCAATTTTTGCTTTGCCCCCCCCTGTTCATTTCCATGTGCGCCAGGATCAAGGCAACAGTTTGCAAGCTGCGAGAACTGCCCTGTTGGCAGCTACAACAAGGGCCTGCAGTGGCGGCCCGTGCACCGTGTTTGCGTCCATCCATTCATGCATCCATTCGTTGTGCTCATTGCGTGTGCCACTTGAGCTGGCACGGAGACTGCGTTTGTGCAGCCCAAGCACCGTTGTGGTTCACTGAGTTCAGTTCAAAAGGGAAGGCCTTGGACTGCGTGTGAGCAGCCAGCCACGTTCCCTGTCACCTGCATTGTTTGAGTCAGAGACTGCATGTGGGCAGCCTGGCTCCCTGCTAACTGCTTTCTTTTTGCAGAGTTCGATGATCCTGGGCCATGGTTTAGTGTAAAATTTGTAAGTTAAGGTTAAGATGTACTGTACATATGAGTGCGCCCCCGGCATGTTTGTCTTAGCGCCGGCAATTTTATTTAAGTCGTCCGTGTGAGTGAGTTTGTTTAGATAGTTACGCAGCCCTCAGGTTATTTATTTTGGGGACACGAATACCATGAATGTCGCACTCAGGGATCCGTAGGTAAAATGTACTAGGGGAAAACTACACATGATGGCACACGAAAATTTGACGACTCGGGACGAGTCTGTAAAAAGGGAAGGGGTAGTGTTGTGGTTACCAAATTCGCAAACCACCATTCAGGTCCCTTAGGTGAGGTATCTCGGTAAGTGCATGTGTAGTTAGGCCCAAACCCGTTGTCTAGTGGGAATACATGTCATTTATGCGAGCTGCGACTCTTCAGGATAGCCGTTTTTCTTTTACTATCTTTATTTTGGACCAACCGCCATGATCACAACCACAACATCAACCACCAACCACAACCACCGCTTCACCACAACCGCCACGACCTTCCCGTCACACCTCGCCACCGTAGCATCGCCACCGTTCTTGCCCCGCTGTGGGTACCGGTGTTGGACTCATGCAGAACGCGCGTCGAACAGCGTGTACAAAATCACGGATTTTCTGCTTCAAAAACGGATCAAAAACGACACACGCCCACTTTTTGCCGTCCAATCGGTGAGCGAGGGGCGAATTGGCCCCGCCCCCAGGGCGATCGATATATGCAAATTTGTGGATCAAAAAGCCTTCACGCCCACTTTTTCTCGGGCCAATGGGGAGCGAGGTGAAAGGTCAAAGGGAGGGGGTCAAAGGCGAAGTTACGGGGGGATAAAAGGACGGTGTTCGTCAGTCAGAAGAGAGTCACAAACGAGAACGAAAGAAGTCTGGAGCCCGAAGCCTGCAGTGGCTGGAGAAGCTGAAGAGAGTCGGACGAGGGGGTGCTCGCGTCGGTGCCAGGAGCTGCACGCCCGAGGGAGGCCGGCAGCGCGACCTGGCCGAGGTGGAGACGCACACCAGGGATAATAAAGACCCTCTATACCCCGAGCATCAGCAACCCCCCTCCTGTTTCCCCCCGCGCTGAGATAGTGCGACCAAGGGGGCCCCGTTCCCACCCCCTGCCAGGCACTGTCCACGAGGCCCGCGGGTTGCGGGGCCATCGCCGCTCCGCGTCTCATCACCAGACGGGTAGGCCCGACCCGGTCTCGGCCTCAGGCCGCCTCATTCTTGAGGGTATTTCTTTTCCTTGGTTTTGGGTATGTGTTGTCGGCGCCGTCTGTGAAGTAGAATTGTATAAGTGTTGCCGTGTGCTCGGTAGTCGGTATTAGCTCTGCACTGTGTTTTCACTTTTATGTTTGCTTTTTGTGTAAATGGAATTGTGTTTTCTTTTTTTGTGTGCATTTGGTGGAATTGTATTTGTGTGCTTTCCGTTCGTCGCGAATAAATGTGCTTTATTGTTGAACTGTTTCCCGCTTCGCTTCGTCTTTTTCCTCCATTGAATCCCCATCTTGCTTCACGTAAAGGGTTGGTAGTGGGCTGAATACGCCCGATAATTAATCGAACCGTCGAGGTCGACGATAACACCGCTCGGTTATTCTGATAGTACGGAACGGGTCGCTTAAGTGGCCCGTGTCCAAAGTCGACCTGCGGCGAGGTGCGATCGCCCGGTCTACCCTCCGCGTGGGTACTTAGGTAGTTCGAATTTGGCGAGCAACCCTATCCCACGTGGGGGCTGATTGGCTCGATCGCGGTGAGACCGAAAGGTCCACCCGTGACTGGTTCCCGGCGTTAGTCCGAGAGGGTCACGACTGGATTGTCCGTCCGGTGGGCGACGTGCCGCGATTCGAGTTACGTGGCCGTCGCACGCCGGCGGGCGCGAAAACCGCAACAATATATATGTATATATGTATGTATATATATGTGTATATATATACAGTATATATATATATATATATATATATATATATATATATATATATATGTGTATATATATATATATAAATATATATATATATATATAGAGTATATATATATATATATATATATAATATATATATATATATATATATATATATATATATATATATATATATATATATATATATATATATATATATATAAATAAATAAATATATATATATATATATATATATATATATATATATATATATATATATATATATATATATATATATATATATATGTGTATATATGTGTATATATATATGTATATGTATATGTATATATATATATATATATATATATATATATATATATATGTATATCAAAAAGTTGTGGATGGAACCAGATTAAATTTTGTGGACAGGTTTTGTGTGTGACAAGGATGAACTGATTAGATATTGGTGAAGATCTGGATCTTGATCCGACTACTAGAATTTTCGAAAGTGATTCTTCACCATTAAGAGACACTGCTAAACTGATATATAGCACGATATCTCAAAAAGTTGTTGAAGGATTCGGGCAAAACTTGGTTGACAGGTTGTGTGTTTGGCAAGGAAGAATTGATTCGATTTTGGTGAAGATCCGAGTCTGGATCTGGATTCAAGAATTATTTAATTTTCAAAGTGATTCGTCACTGTTGAGAGATTGGGCGAAATGAATATACGGAACAAAATCTCAAACAGTTTTGGACGGATTCGGATGAAACTTGGTGGACATATTGGGTGTGTGGCCACGACAAATTGATTCAATTTTCGTGAAGATCTGAATCCGGATGTGGAAATGAGAATTGCTTAATTTTTTAAGTGATTATTTTACCATTTAGAGATTGGGCCAAAAACGATATATCGCATGATGTTTCAAAAATGTATTGGGCCCGATCGATATGTTCTCGTGGATCAGGCATTACGTGGCAGAGGTATGCGTTCTATCTACCGAGTGCCCTTTTAGTTGGGACTATTCATTGCTGTTTCAGTTTTAAGCATGACATATTTCATTTGCACCTGGTGTTTCAAATTTTTTTGCGAGGTGGGTTTGGAGATGCCTTCTCTGGCTTGGTGTCTTCATGCTTGCATACAAGTTGGATTACATATTCTTGACTTTTTGACATATTCATCAAGTCCAACAGATGTTATTCTGTGCACATGGTTGAGTTCCATCAGGCCGCTGCTGCCTCCTTGTCTCGGCAGGTCCATTCTCTTGATGCATTGATTTTTGTGGATGGTGAGGAGTTTCCTTTTTTTGTTTGATATCGTGTTTGTCGATTTCCGTTTGTGGCCAGTTTATTTTTCTACAGCTGCATTGGAATTCTGGGATTGCTTGTTGGTTGACAACTTTGATTTTATTTCTCAGGGTGAGATATGTTTTCAGGATCAGCCTTATTCTGCACAAGTATTTTTGGCAATTGTTTTGTGCGTTTGTTTGTGACATATTTGGTGTACATCTTCTACGTGGTATTTGTATGATGCTTCGTTGTCCAGATCCTGTATTGCATCTCGGTTGATTTTTATGTTCACTTTTGTTGATTTACCCTCCAGGAATGTGCACTTGGCACACTTATCAAGGCCAAATTACATTTGAATGCCATCAGAGTACCCTTTCACACATTTCAGTTGTTCTACAAATTTTTCATCGTCGTGCAAAGAGTCTTAAATCATCCATGTACAGTAGATGTCACCTTTCCTGTCTCTTTGAAAGTTATCTTATTTAACATAAGGGTGTAATCATGTCCTTGCTCATTAATGAGGTTGCTCAGTGGGTTTTGGGATTTACCTTTTACGACTGCATGCATTGTATCATCCATGAATGTGGAACAATATCAAAAGCTTTTTTGTCATCTATCCAGGTTGTGGATATGTTGGTTCTTCTAGTTTTACAGTTTTTGAGTATGGCCCTGTTTAGTAGTCGGTGGTCTATTGTTCCACAGCATTCTGTTTTACATCCCTTATGTTCTGCTGCTTGACCTCCTCCTTGCATTTTGTGGTGGTACATCATTTTTGTCGTGATTCCCATCTGAAGTTTTGTGTTGTTGGTAGACATGTTATTGGTTGATACTTGTGAGGTAGTTGGGTTTCATTTGTGTGTCAGTGTCTCTTCCATAACACCAAAATCATGAAACTTGGAGGCCCAAAACTTTGTGTGTTTCTTCAGGGAACTCCAAGGTCGTGCATGAATGAAAATTGTGTGTTTGGGTGAATTTAAATACCCACCCCTTTTGAAGATAATTAAAGGCCTTTCATTGAAATAAAAACAGGGTTTATCTTTGGCCAGCACACTGTCCCTCACAGTTATCTTTAGCTTTGTTTTGCCCCACCCCCTTCTTCTTCTTCTTCCTCTCTCTCTCTCTCTCTCTCTCTCTCTCTCTCTCTCTCTCTCTCTCTCTCTCTCTCTCTCTCTCTCTCTCTCTCTCTCTCTCTCTCTCTCTCTCTCTCTCCCAGCTCCCCCCTCTCTTCGTATTCCTCTCAGTGAAGCGACAGGTGGTATTTGCTCGTCAAAAAAATTGTGAACAATATTACATTGTCATTTCATTTAAATGTTTTATGTCCCAAATGCTCACCTCATGTAAAATTGCTTTCTGGTCTTCCTGCTCTTTATCTCCCTCGTCACCTCCTTGGAACTCTCACTGTGATTACAGGAAGATCTGAGCATCCCAAAATGCTGTCTGCAGTTCGAAGGCTTTTTGATGATGGAGATGCAACGTCTCACAAAGTACCCACTTCTTCTCGAAAATGTGCTCAAGTGCACGGCAGGTTTGTATATTATTGAACGTTTTTTGCAATTTTAATTGGTTCGTGAGATAATCGACACGTTCACGTCTTATAACTTGATACCAGTCATGTTGTTCGCTGCTTTTAACTATCTTGATAAATATCAACGAGCTCTGCAGTTTTCGAGTAAGCCAAAAAGGCTGGAGTTCTGAAGATGCTCTGTGCTCTGCAGTCCAATTATTTGGGCCATACATGCAGTAAAGAGGTTTGCAAACTGAAAGGGAAACTTTATCCTTGTATCCACAGTTGCAAATAGCTTTGATGATTAAGTTGGAGTTTGTCACTCTCATCATCATCTTGGATGAGAGGGATGATTGGCTTTTGAACTTCTGAATACTGGTGTTGATGTCGAGATTCAAAATACTGATCCAGGCATTCCCTTCTTCTGAGATGAACATGGGTTTGTTGGGCTTTTGATTCAAGGGTCTTTTTGGTCTTGTGAGCAATTCTGAAATCTCTTGCAATTTTGCATCCAGACGAGGATAAGTTGCAGCAGGCTGTGAACTGGTCGAGACATCCTCTTTCACATTAACAAGGCAGTGCAGGAACATATATGTTCAGGTGGACCATTTTTTTTTTCTTTTATGAAGCAGTTGCTAAACCTTGTCTGGCATTTTCTTGTTTTTTTCTTGACCGATTTGAAGCTTCATGCTGGTTTCGTAATTTCTCACTTCATTATTGTTGCCCAAATAACTCTCTTACCCCTTTCACTATTATCATCAGAAACTGGAGAACTATCAGAAAAAGCTGGGCCTGTCAGACCTTCAGTGCTCAAGTAATCCATTGGACTTGGAGTTCAAGGTATCCAAGCTGTACTTTCCATTTACAAAATCTATTTTTGTGTTTGAGAGATCTTGGTGAATTTCTGAACTGGCATATGAACATGTTTTTTGTACTTCTTTGATCCTTAGATCAGATTTGGATGACGCTTGTAAGACCCCATCCCCTACGTCGGTTTCTTTAAAACAGTGGAAAAGTTGCAAGCTCAACAACACATATCGCATCGCATCGCATATAGGGGAACGGTGGTTCAGGGTGATGGCAGAGAGAGATCGGGAGTGAGGAACGCACATGTGTGGAAAGAGAAGGCAGTTGTGGTCGTGGAAGGAACGTGGCGACACTGAGGATCTCGCTTTGCTCTCCTCTGGGCACAACGAAATGGCTTTCCTTCGAAGCATGAAGACGATGGCACGATTCTCGTTTTCGTGCTGAGGCGAATTGGCTCGTGTACTGAGCAATAAGCTGTTCTTTGGCTCTTGGTTGGGTCGTGAGAGATGGAACCCGAGCTTCGTGTATGTCACTGAAGGGGACGTGCCATTTGGAGAGCGGTGGGTCGATGAGGACGATTGACGCACGTCGAGGCTGCGCGGTGCGTCTGAGCCTTGGTATTGAATACCGCTCACTAATGTTCCCGCTGCGAGAAAGCAATTTGGTGCCATGTTTTGGGTGCATCGACAAGTGTAGGATGAATCGCCTCGATTCCAGGTTCCATGAAGACCATCCTGGACAAAGCCAAGTGCCAGAACAAAGGAAGGATTTTCTTTTATTTTGTTTCCCCTTGTCTGTATTTAAGTGTGTGTGGAGGCGCCTCGACTTCGGTATAATTTACTTCATGTTATAATTATTACATTAATAATTACCATTGGAAATATTTCTATGTTGTCATTAAATACAGTGTTCATTTTATGTTGCTGTGTTCGTGTATTTGTCATGGGGTTCGAGTCAAACCCCCCGTGCATCTATCTGTGCACCCGTCGCTCCGCCATTGTGCTCCACACCCTCCTGTGCACGATAATCTCCGAGGATGAACGTGTCTGCCTCCGAAGGAAACCGCTCGGCTATCCAGGCTGTCAGTGTTCACCGCCCGTCACAACAATTTGGGTCGGGGATTAACCTAACTGTGCAGACCTGCGACAATGATTCATACAGCAAGAGCTTTGCCAGTGCTGAGGACGCCAAGCAGATGTTCAGCGTGGTCAACAAGCTCAACTCTGTGCTGATCATACCTGTCGCAACAGGTCACCATTCTCACCACAGTAAATTCTGTCCCGTCACATATTTCATGATTCCCTTCACCCTCTCTCCTGAGTCACCAATGCATTGAGTTTTCGGTCGAGACTAAATTTAAATCTCATTGCTTGATTATGCAAATTGTTTCATTTGATTGTTTCGTTTGTGCAATTTTCTTGCCACAGATATAAGAGCATTCTTTGTTATTACGACATCCCCATTTGGGGCACAAATACACGAGCTCATTGCTGCCAGCAAGAAGAATACGGACTCGTGAGTGTCTGCACAATGTTTTCTTTCTTGTTCAAGTGGAAATATTTGTTGGAAAAGATTGATTGTGTATTTGTAAATGTTTGTTATAATATTTGCAGTCCTCAAAAAGATTGCAAGAAGTTGTATTCAATATATATATATATATATATATATATATATATATATATATATATATATATATATATATATATATATATATATATATATATATATATATATATTTAAAAAGCACACAACAGAACTTGGAACAGGCCCTCGTGCCTTGGTAACAAAAGGTCCACTCTCAACGTTCATATGCGAGGTGTGTTTCATTGGATGTCATCTCAACATGCGGGTTTCATAAGGTGGAACAGAGCCCTCCCAGGTCTCCAAATATCCACCCTTGTGTGTGCGTGGAAGTTGCTGTTTTTTTTGTTTTTTTTCATTTTCCTTCGTATTTACCATGGACGAGTACATCAAACTCGTGCTTGCAGAGATGCAGATACAGGAGTTTCCTCCAAGGTGCTGTACAGAGTATTTTGAATGAGCCTATTCCAGACGCAGTGAAAAAGCAACTGCTAAAACCATTGCTTTTAAAGAAATACTGACCTTCTGCCCCATATTGCAGTTGCGAGAAGTGTATTGTTTTTTGATGGTTTCGTGCTAACATGGGTCTACAGAAAAAAATTAGCTTGGTTGCCGGAGTGGCAACCTTGGGGAACTCTGATAATTTGCATAAATCCAAGGTGGCCGCCGCATATGGAGGTCGAAAATAACTTTTCAACCAATCAACCTACGATTAACGTGTGAGACATTATTTCCGTATAATTTTGAGGTGAGGAATCGATTTCTGAGGTTAGTTGTGTGGTTCAGGGTCAAAGGTCAAGTTCAATGTAATTTTTGGACTATTGAGGGGTTTAAAACTTTTTGACCCCTGCATCAACTGCAGATCACTCCAACTCGATAGTTGATGAACGATCCCGTTGATTCTAATCTCACTTCTTCTTTTCAGAGAAACGTATGATGGCTGACTCAAGGTGTCTTCTCCCGGTGTGTCACGGAGGTGGAGAAGAAACGAAATTCACTGAGATCGGGATCAAGAAGCTCATCTCGTGCACCAAATCCCGTGGAGATGGGGACCTGCAGGCTAAGCTACATAGCATTATTGACGTTGGTGGAGATGCGGAAAGCATAACCTGCCACAAAGGTTGCTGCTGTACTTATACATCAAAAGAGAAAATTGAGAGTGAGAAAGTCACAGAAAAGAAAGGCTGAAGATGAGAGTGGAAGGACAACTACAAGGTCTCATACTAAGGTAGCTGACAAAGGTGATTTTGAGTACAAACGTGATTATATGTTCTGTAACAAGGAATGTTTACCCATTGATGATTGGGACCGCGTTCGTGAGTGTATGACCAAAGAACGTTTTGACACATCACGTAACCCACTCTCAACTATGAAAGATATGCTCCTTGATGTTGCTGAGCAGCGTAATGATGATGTCGCTAGAAGGGTCAACTTGCACCTTGCTTTTGTTTCTGATCTACCTTCTGCTGAGTGCAAGTACCACGTCTGCTGCTATAACAGTTTCAAGAAAGTCTCCACATATGCCGATTTGCCAACTGATAGTGCAGATGAAAATGCTCTGAAGGAAGTCATTGAGTACATGAACCGAGACAGGTTTAGAATATGGAATAGTGTTGACCTGCATTCCCTGTACTCGATCGAGAAGGGAAGCTCGCTCGCCGTGACATGTTTAGCAAGTTGGACTGACTGCATGAGTAAGGATGTTATCATTGTTTGGGTCGATGGCTGTGCTACCATTGTTTGTTTCCGTGAATCAGTTGCTAAAAGTCTCAAGCGAGTTAAGGTAGACAATACGGATGAGAGGAGCATTGCTTCCGTGGTGAGGCAGATCAAGCATGAGGCACGGTCGGTCAAGTACAACAGTACCAATTACGACCTATCAGAGTTTACACAGGCCAACACAATCAAGGCGAACAGCCCGTTTGTTAAAGTTGGTTTCACACCTGGTCTCCGGTGGTAAAGTGACCAAGGAATCTCTGAGCCTGAGCCAGTCAATTGAGAGTCACGTTACAGGTACCAGAAATCGGACAACATTAGAACTGGCCGTCAAACTGTTGCACCGGCACGGCAGTTCTGATCCGAACTTCTCAAACTCCTTCATGAGTGTGGCTTCACGACCTCGTATGATGAGGCCCTGAGATTCCAAAAATCGGCCACTCGTCTACGAGGTGAAAATGCACAGGTTCTCCACCAGTTTAAGGGGTGGTGCAGAACCGTTGGCATCATCTTCGCGTGTTTTGACAACTTCGATCTCCAGGTATTCACACCCAATGGTCGACGCACTATCCGTGTCCTCTCACATGAATTCCAGCAACCTCATCCTGCAGGTATGCTGGAGTATGGCCGCGCTAAGCCAGGGATGAGCAGCCTCATCATCCCCAGACTCTCTAAGAAAGCTGCCCAGTTAAAGACCAGCAGCACCTCATCGGGCAGCCTTCCTCTGCAATACTACACCGGGCTGACCAAGGTGAACCCACCAGCTGTCGAGGCCACTTCTGGAATCTCCTACCAAGAAGTATGTGCCCGGCAGGTGAGTCGAGCTACTGCGCAGGAGAAGGACATGAAGTGGCCAAACACGCAAAACACACAGGAGAACGCAATGGAGTGGGGTGGGTTCAACAATCAGGAGGTGCACAATGATCAAGCTCAGAAGAAGCCAGCGAGTACAGACATGTTCGGACCTCTCATCGACGCCAAAGCCGCTCATCCGGACACGGTGCTAACTTCGCTGGAGTACCTCAAGAAGTCGTTGGCTGACATGGGGATGTCTTATGTCCACATCTCTGTCGACTTGCAGCTGGACATGGTGGCCAGCCAAATCAAGTGGAATGACTGCGATCGCTTCAAAAATGTCATTCTCAGGCCTGGAATCAAGCACACCGTTCAGTCCTTCGGTGGCTGCATCGGCAAACTCATGCGCGGGTCGGGTATTGAGCCTCTCATCAGCTCAGCGTTTGGAGGGCTCACAGGAATCATGAACGGCAAGTCTTGGGTTCGGGCCATGCGAGCGTTCTGTAAGGTTTCGACTACTCTTCTGAGCAAGTTCTTCACCACTGATCCCAAAACATTCCAGGACTTAAGTGACTACCTTGAAACCTGTCAGCAACACCTAACTGGCAAGCACTGGGTCGATAAGCTGATAAACACCTACTCTGTTCGACAATCAACTGCTTCGTAGCGAGAGGGAGGGAGATTTCCTGCTGCAGCAACTAATGCTCGAGCGCATGCTCTCCTACTTCTTCGTTGCTGGCCGCCACCACTACGCCTGCTACATCACCCGTGGCCAATACGGAGCTCATGTCAGGTGCCTTCTTGTGCCGTCACTGTAGTGTCGTGGTAGGGGCGCTTAGCAGGCAGACACGAGCAGAGGAACAGTCGAGACCGGCTGTGGTGCACAAGCGGGAGCGCGGACGTACGTTGCCCGCAGCCCTCCTTTATTACGTACTCAGTACACACACGAGCCGTGGCGACCACGGCACCCACTACAACGCCTCAGGCGGCGCGCACTCCTTATATCCCTGGCAGACACGACGCTCACGCCGACCACTCCCCCCACAATCATGCCCTGCCCCGCAGGCCCGCAGGCTATACCACACTCCTCCCTCCTAAAACCATGATTACTAAATGATCAGCATTATAATAAGCATAAGCAGCACGAAATACCACGGTACCAAAGCAGACAAGGTACAAAAAAGAAAACAGCAAAGTATAAAAGCACATCACATCATATAACGTGTCGATGCGAGCGAGTGGAGCTGCAACGGCCAGGTTCCGAAGACCGAGTAGCACCAGGAACCTACAAAACCCTGACCGCGTTACCGATATGAAGCAGCAAGGCGAGAAGCACAGCAGCACTACGCAGCAAAAGCGCCCCCAGGCGGCTCATGCTTACATGGCCTTCGGCGAGGTCGTGGCGACCTCCCGAGCAAACCTCCCCCGGCACCATCAACCACCACCGGCTCACAAGGCGGCACATCTCCCCCAGCCAGACCTGAAGCAGATAAACATTCCGAGGCCGGAAGCCCGCTGTCTGGAAGCCGCGGCGCCAACGCCAGACCCAATTGACCTTGGGTGGGAGTGCTGAACAGCGCCGCTGGCTGGATGCAACCAAAGCCCCACAACAACCCACGCACCACAATCAGTTGAGACCCCAACGCATGTCCAAACGGCCTTGAGCGAAAACAGAGAGCCGCGTCCCAGGCGCCAGGCACGTCTGACCTTGCCGAAACCAGAGGCGGGGGTAACGCTGAACAGCGCACCAGCCCCGGCTCCGAGTCGATCTTCGAGACCCACACGGCAGTTAGACGGTAGCAACTCCATTCAAACCACACTTCAACCACAGGCTCGTCATAAATCAATAAGAATATCGTTGGTACAATCGCGAACTCATTTTTCCGTACAGCGCGTTCTTTCGATAAAATCCCTGCACACGACAAGGTAACCACCCACGGCCCGGGGCAATGGGAGGCCAACAACACCTCTTTATTTTCCACCATCGCTCCCAAAGCCTTCACATCACATTGATCATAATACAAATCCCATCGATTGATCTCAGCCAAACCCATTCTCACACATGAACTGTCGGCATTTATTTCAACAACGTTAAACCGCATCACTCGAGCAATGAAAAACAAATATGCAATGAACAGCAACCCAAAACCCACACCACGAGTCCGTATCTTGGTTGTCGACTCGATGTTGCGAACCGTGACTTTCTTGAATGCGACGGGCTCGCTGCAACTCCCCGTTGAAACTGCCCGAACAACACCGGCGCACATTGCGAAGCGCGAGAGCTCATCGCGAGAGCTGGCACGGCTCCCGCTGCTCCCGAACCGCACATCACCGTTGCAGGCAGCAACGAACGGCCGCTCCCGTTGCATCGACGCGGCTCCCGCCGCCAGAACCCCGCCCCCGGACCTCGAAGACAGCCTCGAAGGGAGCACCGGCACACCTGGAGGTACAAACTGGAGAGCCAGCCCGAGGTGCGTCAACCAGTCCCGACCCAACAGGGCGGGCCCCTCCCCTCGCACCACAAACACCGCACCACAAACAATCGCCTTGCCGGTGTATGTGTGCGATGCGAGGGCAGCACGAGTGAACTCAACTCGATACCCGATCAGTGCCCCGATCACTTCGACCTCCACAGGCATCGGTCCTGTCACCGTCGGACCAACTGAAACAAGGCTCAACATGGGCAGCATCAGTGCCCCGGTCATCTTAACCTCCCCTGCCATTGATCTTGTCACCTCCGGACCAATTGAAGACAGGTTTATTTATCAATCTCGAAGCTTCTTTCCAAGATGTTGCGAATCTAATGTTTTGCCTGTTTCTAACATTTTCCATAGTCTTTCCAAATACAGCATTATTCATTAATTTATAAAAGTCCCCTTCAAATTTTACTTTTGTATTTGCTCTCATATCTGTATTGAATTGAATATACTTTTTCACCCAAGGACTTTGTTTAAATTTTAAAACTCTATGAATTTTAGCTACTCTCAATCCTTCTCTCAAAAACTGTTTTAAGCTTCTCTGATGTAAAACATATCCCTCTTTATCATAGAATGTTGTTAATAACTTTTCTGTTGATTTGCCTTTAATATTAAAACTTTTATGATAATCACTGAACCATTCTTTCTTTGGGGTTTCTTTCTCACATGCAAAAGGAAGGTCTTTATGCTTATTATGAAGAACACTCGGGTACCTCAAATCAACTTCAAAATAATAACCTTCTTCTTCGTCATTCAATTCCTCTTGAGAAGAAATAACAATATTCATCAAAGCCTTTTCATAATCCTTTTCTTCCACCCACTCTAATTTACCATAAGGCAGAGATTGAGACATTGCCCATCCATACAAATTATTAGCATCAAAATACATCAAATAATTACTATCTTTTTCACTATCATAATTTGGGAGATATTTATTATTTGCTTTCGCATATCTTTTTGAACATACTTGTGATATTCCACCTCTCTTGGACTTCTCAATCATCAAAAGCATATCAACATCACTGATTAAATCTATATCTTGTTTTGTCATTTTCAACATTGCACTCCAAGCTAAACCAGGAGCTGTGAAATAGTGGGCAGGGTCTAATCCATAACAATTTTTATTATGACAGAGTGTTCTAAAAGCCTCAAACACATCAGCTAACAATAAAACATCTGTTTTTAGATATAAATCATGATATTCTCCAAGGTTCTTTATCTTAAATATTTTCCATATTTCTTGTGCGTGTTTATATTCCTTATCACTTATCTCTTCTTCATAAAGGTTATTATAGAAACTTTCTTTTGAAGGAAGTTGTGTTTCTTTAAATCTCATAAATGAATCCATATAATCATCAGGATAAATTCCCTTACTTGTAAGAATTTTCTCTTTACTTTGAATTTCATTCCTTGTTTGAATTTCCTCTCTCATCAGAATTTCATCTTTAATCTGAATTTCCTCTTTAGTTCGAATTTTCTTTATAATTAGAATTTCATCTTCAGTTAGAATTTCTTCATTAATTAGAGTTTCCTCTTTACTTTGAATTCTCTCTTTAATCTGAATTTCCTCTTTAGTGAGAATTTCCTCTTTTGGAAAGAATGAATTAAGATTTGGAAAAGAGTCCGTGGAGCTTAGATTTGATGCGAGGTAGGCTAGTGGTGTTCCCATAAACTTGTAAGAATCTAGAAACCTAATACGAGTTAAAGGTTTTGTGAATATCATTTTTGAAAATGAAATATACTTTTGACTTGTGTTTGTAATAGCAGAAATATTCCCTGGTGTTTTTGAAAGTTCATTTATAAATAGATGTGTATCATAGTTGGCGCTGTTGTGAAGAAAGACTGGAATAAAAGAAGGTAATTTATAATTAAGATTACAACAGGAATGAGCGGGACCTCTATATTTACCAGTAAGATGACAATGGTCTCTAACTTTAGACTCCTTAATTTCCCCCTCACAAATATGACAGATATTGTTCATTCTAAATTCTAATTTTTCTTCTTTGGTTAATTTCATCGGTTCATTTGTTTCTTTCATTAATTTAGTGAGTCTTATACAATCCTTTTCTAATCGTTTTACAAACTCTTGTGAAGCATTTTTTCCACGATAATGTTCAAGTTTGTTATACTTTTCTCCAACAGATGATTTGATATAATAACAGAAACCACAAGGAATATGTTTTTGATATTTATTTGTATATGGTTCTTTTGGATTAGGAGAAGCAGTATTTATCTTTTTAAGGATACATTCAAAATCAGCGTATATCACAAATGGATGCATGATAGATTTATTATAATCTTCAAAAGAAATCTTTTCACCAGGTTTAGGCATTGTAATTACAGCTGATTTATGATTACTACAATATTTTGAATGTTGTTCTAATCGTTCTTTTGTATGAAATGAATTAAGACATCGCTTACAAGGATATATTTTGTTTGCTGTTCTGAATACCTGAGAAGAGATTAATCTTGATAAATTATTGATGTATGTGTAATGTGAATTCTTTCCAACACTAAAATATAAAAGGTCAATGTGTGTTTCTTCATTTTTATAGTTGTTTGAAATTTTTAATATTTGAACTTTGTTTGTATCCGTTAATCCATATACATTAATAGAAAGATTATTCTTTTTCTCAAATTTAGGAATATCTGTTAGTGGCATTGGGAATTTAAAATCTTTAATGTCTAAGGTATTCTCATATTTCATATATTGTTTTACTCTTTCTGAATTACATTTTGGTGGAAGAAAGTGAGCAAGAACAGACCAGAGAAAACATTTATTATCATTGTTCTTAATATTAACAACTGCCTTCTTTCATTTTATTTCTTTTGGTAATTCAATATAAGAAGAAGCTTTAAGAGGGTTTGATTTTAGAATGTGTATATCTAAAAAGATGATTTTTTTAATATTGAATCCACTTCCTACCACTGTATTATCAACATCCTCCTCTTGTCTTGATAGTTCTTCATAAACCCCACTATTCAAAAAATCTTGAAATGATGTTATAAAATGAAGACCTGTTCTCATATAAGGAGTATGTTCTTCATCTTGTCTTTTCATATTCATTTTCACTCCCATATAAAACTTTAAAGTTTTCATTTATTTTAATGTCTTTTTAATAAATTTTTCAACATCGGGTTTCACTATTTCAATTGATTCAGCTATTGATGATGGACCGGGTTCTCCAAATTGAAAAATCCTTATTTTTATATGCCCTTTAAATGCCCCATCAGTGTTTTCAATGTAATAGTCTCCCTTTACTTTAAACTCATTTTTCTTGTGTTTTTGTGATTGAAGATGTTTATTATAACTACTCTTTAAAACATCCTTTGAACAGATATCACAATGTTTTCTTTCCAACTCAAGAGGAGATATTTGATGAAATAGATTAAATGTGTGTTTGTTGGTTCGGAGGTGTTTTCTATAATGTTTATATTCGTGATTACAAACATCGCAGTACGTTGTATTCACCATATTTATAGAATAAAACTTTGCTTAAACTAAAATTTTCTTGATGAAAATTTCGTTTAATTTATAGGTGAATCTGTGCTTAAAAACATTTTATCCTCCAACTTTTTCACTTAATAAATACAATGTTTCAAGACACAAAAGACAAGTTTCAATCAATCTCTTCATCTGTTAAAGATACTGAGAAATATGTCAAGGATGTAAAATTGAACAAAGATAAATATAACAACTATTGGATAAAAACTATTATGGTAAATAATATGAGTTCTTCAATTTCCTTCAGTGGAAGGGCTTTTAGTATACCTGGTAGAACATCAATTAAAGTATCTCTAACAAAAGTTTCTCCTCTCCTTCTAGTAATATATTCAAAACTAGAAAAAGCAATGAAACAAGAAAAAGTATCAAAGAACAAAAACCTTATGGATGAAGCTTTAGAAAGAAAAGATAAGACCATCTGTAATATGCAAGGAGAAATTTGTATTTTTTTCAACAACCTTAAAGATGTAAATCTTGATGAAATAAAGGATGTTAATATATCAGGTGAAATGACATTTCGTTCAATAGTAGTTAACGATAATTTTAAAATTACCTTTAATATAAAAAATGTTGTCGTTGAATCTGATAATGAAAAAGTATATCGATATCGATGGTAATATACAACTGAAAGTATAGATGAATTTCAGTTTAAGTAAAGTTTTACTTTATAAATATGCTAGACTTTCCTGATTCTCCATATGACAAATTTGAGAATTGTCCTGCGTGTGAAAGACAGGGATTAAACACAGAGTCAAAAGCCTATAAACAATGTATATTCTGTGATTATCTTCTAATTAATGATAATAAAAAATATAAAAAGGAAAATAATTCTTTTAGATTTACACCAAAAATGAATTACTTTACAAGATTGATTAGAGAAATGAATGTAAAGTATGAGGATGATAACACACCTTTCCTTACAAGGGAAGAAACTGAACGTATAAGAGAAATGTTCAAAGGATTGTTGTTGTATATTATTCATGGATGTAATTTTCAGGGAAATATCAACACAAGATATTGTATAAATAAAATAATGGATTATCTTGAAATTAAACCTGAACTTAGGATAAAATATAGAGTTTCTAAAAAAGCCAATAATAAATTAAATAACCTGTTTTTCAAATATATAAATGAATGATTTTTTACCTATTTGGGAAAATAAGATAAAATTTAACAACCATAAAAATCTCCCAAATTCATTAAGATGTCTCATAGTTGGTTCAAGTGGATGTGGAAAAACCTGCTTACTTTTAAAAATGCTCCTCACTCCCAACTTTTTAGATTATGATAATTTAATAATTTTCACAAAGTCGAGTTTTCAACCAGAGTATCAACTACTCTCACAAGGTTTTAATGCTGGTCTTCAAAAAGAAGATATAATCGGTTTATTTAAACGTCAAAAAAACCTAAATGATTATAACATTGAAGATATAATTCAACTATTTTGTGATACACAGAGATGTAAAAAGAAATCAAATCTTATAACTTGTATTCTTAGTGATAATACGGATGATATACCGTCTCCCCAAGATTTGGATAAATCAAAAAAGAACCTCGTTATCTTTGATGATTGTGTTAATGAGAGAAACCAAACGGTAATGGACAGCTACTACACAAGAGGGAGACATTCTTCTTGTAATTGTATTTATCTTAGTCAATCGTACTTTCAACTTCCTCGTCGTTCCATCAGAAACAATGCTAATACTTTTATTTTATTCAAGTTAAATTCAATAGATATCAATAATTTTTGGAGAGATAATTGTTCTACATTATGTAGTAAAAAGAAATTTGAGGATTATATGAAGCACACGACTGAAAAATATAAATATATTGTTGTGAAACAAGATGAGATATTAAGGGATATATTTTTTGTTTTATAAACAATTACATATATAAATGACAACTATTATTATAAATCTTGTGGGTAAATCTGCTTCTGGAAAAAACTTTCATAAATCAAGGTTCTTGTGTAGTACAAATGAGAATATTGTAAATTTACTGAAAAAACACCCCGTGATACGCATTGTATCAACAACAACTAGAGCAATAAGACCTGGAGAAGTAAAAGGTGAAGATTATCACTATATTTCAGTGGAGGAACATATGCGATTGAGGAATGAAGGACAAATATTTGAGGAGGTTTCTCTTGGTACAACAAAATATTCACATTGTAAGAGTGAGTTAAAGAAACTAAAATCTGGTGGTGTTGGGATATTAGAAACTAATCCAGAAGGAACGAGACAAATTATTAAATATCTGAGCGGAGTGAAGATTTTATCATTCGGTTTTGATGTTGATGAAGAAACTCAACACAAACGTATGAAAAGCAGAGATGCAAGGATTAGTGAAGAAGAAATTACAACTCGCATTAATGTTAATAAAGAATTTGATGAAATATTTAAAGAAAAGGATTTATTTGAACACATCTACTTGAATGATGAAGAAAAGGAAAATTTCCCTGTTGATCTTTACAATTCATTAAATGATATTTTACAATAAATAAATGGATACAAAAGAAAGAGCAAGAAGATTTAAGGAACATCAAGAGTTGGTTTCAAAAGTTGTAAAACAACAGGAAGACATAAAGAAGAAACGCAGACAGAAACTAACGGGCGAAGAAGCATTTGAAAAAAAACAAGAAAAATTTTTTAAACCACTTTTAAAAACTTCCCAAGAAAAAATGAAAGATGTTTCCACAGTTCCCACAGTAGAATATACTCCTAGAAAGCTTCAAATGTTAAAAGATTTCAGTCAAATGACGGAGGAAGAATTAGAGCATATTGGAGAATTAGAACATGATGAAGGTTTATTTCAACAACTGGAAGAGATTAATCAATCCCCTGATTATATTGTGAATGCTGTTCAAAACAATGAATATTCAGCGGATTCAAAAACCAAAGCAGGACTCATTCCAACAGAACAACCAGCAATATTTCATCTTGTTCAAGAAAAGGTATTGATATTTAATGATGAATTAAGGTTCTTAAGTTCTGCTCAACCCCCTGTTAAACTAACTCCGAGATTAATGTTTCTTCTCACAAAAGATGGAAGACAAGGTTAAACTGTGAGGGATGAATCAAAGTATATTGATAAACCATTGGATATGGAAAATAATGATGATAGAGTATATATTGATTTGCTGAACACTCTAAATTATAAGGTTATTCTTTCTGGTAAAAGTAGGAAGAATGAGAAGGAGAAACACATTATTCAGGCTTTAAGTATCCTTGGTTCAGGTATTAGTTTTCTTCCAAATGACCCATCGCAATTAGTTAATAGACTGTTATTGTTGTTCGGCAGTAAGAAGGCTGGAAATAACAATTGTTTTAATGAAGCATCAGCCATTTTAGACCAGTTGATGAACATGAAAATAATTAATAAATCTCAATATAAAGACATTTTATCTCATATTAAATAAGATGAGAAGCACAATCCTGAGTTTTAATTTCACAACAAGCGACCACACATCTTCATTCCCATACCCACTACAACTTGACACAACAAAAGAATATGAGGCATCTTTATTGTCCATGGAGACTTATAATACCTTATTTAATATAACCGAGAAAAATGACAAGTTTAGTTATAATCCGGGAAGTGGATACAAAACGATAACAGTCTCACCCGGAGCATACGAGATTTCTCAAATATCTTCCGAAATTGCTCGTCTTATGAAAGAACAGGGTGATGAACCAAAAAATATTGTTATAAACATTCAAAAACATACTTCAAAATCAACGATTAAAGTAAAAAATAACTACAAGGTTGATTTCACAATTGATAATTCATTTAGAGAGTTATTAGGTTTCTCCTCAAAAAAGATTGAAACTAATGGGACGTTTTACAGTGATAATGTCATTCAAATATCCTCAGGAATAAATTCTGTGTTAATTCACTGTGATTTGATTGATGGTGCTTATAATGATGGATTAAAAACAAATACAATATTTTCATTCAGCGCATACTCAACCCCAATTGGTTATAAATTCAATATGGAGCCTAAAAATTTGGTTTATCTACCTGTGTCAGGAAAAACCATACACAGAGTAAATTTTAGGATAACCGACCAAGATAATCGTGTGATCTCTTTTAATGGAGAAGTTATATCCATCAGAATTCACCTACGTGAAGTTTTTCAATAAATAAATACGATGGTTATTGTGAGGAAGCACGAGTTGGGAAAATATAAAATAATTACAGGGGATGGGATGTTCCTTTCCCCGTACTACAAGGGTGAAGGTATGTATCTTGGTAGAGGATACTATAAACCTAAGAGACAAAGGGGTGTTGGACATCAATTTAGAGGAGATGGGATAATTGATACTCTCATGGGTATTGGTTTAACTATTCTTAAACATAAAGACCTAATTGGTTCAACTGCTTCTGCTGTGGGAAATGTAGCAGGTGCTGTAAAGAGTATAAAAGATGCTCAGAAAGAATCTCATAAATTACAAGCAATAAAAGAAATTAAGAAAGGTAAAACTCAGTTGTGCCCCCAAGAACGACAGAAAATAATTCAAATACTTGGATCAGGGTTTCAAAAGTTTTAACATCTTTTTTCCTAAATAAATACAAGTATGGAAGCAATTGATAGTATCTATGATTTGGATGATACTATTATTATCTCAAACTCCACTAAAAAAGAAGATTACTTCAAGGTAAATGCAATAACTGGAACAGACTGGAATACAAATGGTACAAAAAGTTTTGAAATAAATAATCAACAAACCTATTTGAATCTCTCCGAAAGTTTCTTGTTGTGTAAATTTAAATTCACTAAGGCTGGGAATAACACAAACGCTACACTTGTAAATGATTTCTTCTGGAAAATGTTTGATAGTGTGCGATTGTATATTGGAACACAAGAAGTTGAAGCGGTTGATTATGTCTCTGCTGTATCTGAAATGATGAAATTTACACTCTATACATTCAGTGATAGAATGGGAAAGGGGTCTGTCGAAGGTTTTATTCCTGATATGTCAACGGGAACAAACACAGACCCTGGATATATTCAAAGGAAAGGAATGTATAATGATGATACAAAAGCAGAAAATAGTTTTACTGTGGCAGTTCCTCTTAAAGGTATATTTGGATTTTGTGATTATGATAAAGTTCTGTATGGTCTTAAAATTAGATTTCAACTACAAAGGAATGATAATGAAAATAGATTGCTTTTTGGTGTTGGTAATGCTTTTGGTGATCAGAATAAATTTGTAATTGAGGAGATGAGTTGGTATATCAGTGAATATACTCCTAATCTTAAAACAGAAGAGATGTTGAATCGAAGACTTAACTCAAAAAAACCACTCAGTGTATCATACCTCAAAAGAAGATGTCAACACGTTAAACTCAATCAAACTACTTACACGTGGAATTTGGGTGTTCTGGAAGGAAAGCCACGATATCTGTGGATGATTTTTAAAAAGCCAGATGGTGATACTGCGACTGATAAGAATAATGCATTGAGTGATAATGCTAAGGTGAAACAACTTCGCGTTTCTCTAGATGGAACATTTTCTCCACGAGATAGATTGGAAATTAATTGGGAAAAAAATGATTTTGCTGAAGCATACAAGTCTTACCAAAAGGTGTGTGAAAGTAATGGAAATAAAGAACCTATTTTGGATATGACAGCATTTAAAAGTTTGTATACAATCTATACGTTTGACCTGAGCGCTCAAAAAGAAACTATAAAGTCTAATCGAGTGGATACTTCCCTATACATTGAAAGAGGAGAGAGTGAAGAAGTTGATACATATTGTTTGCTTTTGGAAGAAACAATTGCAGATTAATACAGATAATGGTGTGATGATTAGTCTCACATAATTTTTTGTTAAATAAATGAGTGGCAAAGTACCAACTGGGGTATATGTTAATCAAATCAATCTTCATAAACTATCATCTTGTGTTCAAAATCAAAAGCCTTGTACGATTAACGTTAATACAATTCAGAGAAAAGGAGCAGTAAGAATTGATGTTTTGCTCACAAGAGAACAGGTTAAAATCTTGAATGACACTGGCTCACTTAAAATTAAAATGACAAAACCAATGTTGAAAAAATATTCAATAAGAGAGACGAGTGGAGGATTTCTCCCATTTCTAATTCCTTTATTTGCTGGTTTAAGTGCGGTTGGAGCATTGACGGGTGGTATTTCAACAGCGGTGAAAACTGCCAACGAAAGGAAGGCTCAACTCCAGGCTCAAAAAGAATTGGAAAGACATAACAAAGAGTTGGAGAAACAAATTAGTGGAAGTGGTGTAATTGTAGATTTTGCTGAAAAACTTGAAGGTCTGCCTGATAAAGCGAGATTGTTAGTTGGAGATATGCTTTCTTCTATAGCACAAGCAGGTGTAAAATTAACGAAAAGAGGTAATGGATTATATCTTTCTAATAAATAAATGAGCATTGATGAGTGGTTGAAAGAATTTGGAAAGAATACAACATCAAATTTACAACTTGCCAAATATTGTAAGAAATTAAAAATTCATAATGTGGTTATTTGTATGAGAGATGAATTAACAAATGTGTCGAAACATACAAAGAATATTATTATGAACTTAGAAGATAATGATGGGAACGGTTCTCATTGGGTTTGTATTTTTAATAGTCAAGACAAATATTATTTTGATAGTTTTGGTCTTCCACCACCTGTTGAAGTCATAAAATTCTTACAGAATGGTGTTTATCAAACATTTCAAGTCCAAGAATTAAATTCCAAGTGTTGTGGTCAATTATGTCTGTATGTGTTATTTCAACTCAACAAAAATAAAAAATTTTATGATATTATTTTTAATCTAATATAAATGACTTATGTTGGTAAAGATGGTTCTATCTTTGGTGTATCTCAAGAACTGGATATTGATTTATCAAATTATTACACAAAGGCACAGGCTGAACGACATAAATATAATATAAACAAAAATATTAACATGAAAAATGCTTATAAATTAAAAAATTATCCAAGCCCGACTGACGCGAATGACTTGGTGAGATTAAGCGATTTATCACAATATATATACTTAAATAAAACGGCTGTGTATTCTAAAGATACAGAAGTGTTGATATTATCTCCAGGTCATACAGAATTCACAGTTCGAATTAAAATAAATTTTTATAAAGAAGGGCGTATCGTTTGTATGAGAATAGAACAATGGGGGTATGATATGAATGATTTAGGGTATAATTGGTCATTTAAAATTAACCTCGAAGACCTGGAACAATTAAATCAGTCTCGTAAGGAAGAATATTATCCACTTGGTATCGAGAATGAGTTTTGTGGAGCCACGATTAGTAAACAACAAATAAAAGAATTTAATAAGGGTAAATATAATAATGGTTTTGCCCTTGTTTATCTCATGAAAACAGAAAAAACAGGATTATATGTAATAAGTAAGGAAATACAAAATGATTTAACTATGGGAAGATGGGGAGGTGTTTCGTGCCATAATATTATTCTAACATATATTTCTAATACATAAATGACAGCAAGAAGGCTTCAAGAAAATTATCATTTCTGTGTCCAAGCATACCTTCAAGAAAAGGGTATTCGGTATTTTAATAAATATGTTCTACAACATAAGAATGAGGTATTTTCAATAAAAGATTGGTATTATGCTGATGTTGATAAACCGACAACTTTAGATTTAATTAGAATGTTAAATAATGAAAAAATTATCAGGTTAAGAAAAGGTAAGGCTCTTTTAGAAATTCAAAAGAAATTTTATTGGTTTCCTGTTGTAAAAAAAATTATTTTGGATACAGGAATAACAAGAAATCCTGATGAATATATGTATAATATTCTATGGGGTGTAAACGATTCAAGTATAGTAAGGGATGAGGAAGGAGTTGAAGAAGAGAGGGAAGAGGAGGAAAAGGAGAAGGAGGAAAAGGAGAAGAGAGAGAGGGAGGAAAGAGAGAGAATAAATAAATATTATAGTATGGAAACCAGTGAGATTCAAAAAAGAATAGAGGTATTACAGAAAATAACTCAACCCACCAGGAAGGAATACAAAGAATTAACAAGTCTATTTGCAATACTTTCAACAAAACTATTAGCATCGTCAAGCTATTCATTTTAATTCAAGTTTTTTCTTAAATAAATGGAGGAGAGAGTGAAGGCATTTCTAAGGATTCTTTATGTTTTAAAAATTAAGATTCAAATGTGCATGTTGGAAACTAAAAAGGTTTTTGCACTCTGCAGAAATTTTTCTCATAAATAAATGAGTTATTGTCTCAAATGTAAAAAGAAAACTAATACTAAAAATATTTCATATATTAAAAGTAAAAATAACAGGGTTATACAAAAAGGTATATGTTCGGTGTGTGGTTCAAAAAAAAATCATCTTCCAGGGTATTCTTTCTGTGGTCCAGGCACAAACTTGGATAAAAGATTAGATGAGGCAGACAATCCTAAATCCTGGAGTAAACCAATCAATAGAGTTGATGAAGTGTGCATGAGACACGATATTGATTATGGGAATACCACAACGTTGGAAGAAAAGCATGAAGCCGATAGAGAAATGTTGTATAATTTGTCTCTGATACAAAATCCAACCTTGAGAGAAAAAGTTGATAGGTTCATCGTGAAGAAGATGATTAGTGCTAAATTGAAACTTGGACTTGGAAATTCAAAAAACTTATAGGCTCTAATGATGCCATTAAGACTGAAGAGCAATTAGCTG
>NC_140963.1:127727042-127745542 GCF_056783735.1 Eptatretus burgeri | reverse complement strand
ATATCTCGGTAAGTATATGTGTAGTTAGGCCGAAACCCGTTGTCTAGTGGGAATACATGTCATTTATGCGTGCTGCGACTCTTCAGGATAGCCGTTTTTCTTTTACTATCTTTATTTTGGACCAACCGCCATTGTTACCACCACCAACCACAACATCAACCACCCACCGCGGCGCCGCTTCACGTCACACCTCGCAACCGTCGCATCGCCACCGTTCTTGCGCCGCTTGTGGGTACCGGTGTTGGACTCGTGCAGGGCGCGCGCCGAACAGCGTGTACAAAACCACGGATTTTCAGCTCCAAAAACGGATCAAAAACGACACACGCCCACTTTTGTTCCGTCCAATCAGTGAGCGAGGGGCGATTTGGCCCCGCCTCCAGGGCGTTGGAGGGCGGTCGCTATATGCAAATTTATGGATCAAAAAGCATTCACGCCCACTTTTTCTCGGGCCAATGGGGAGCGAGGTGAAAGGTCGAAGGCAGGGGGTCAAAGATGAGAGAGCGAAGCCACGGGGCTTATAGAAGCGACCGCGTTCGTCAGTCGAGTGAGTTAAGACTTCGCAGTCGGTGGAGTTGGGAAGAAGAAGCAAGAAGGAGTTGGTCGTCGTCGTGTGCGTTGGAGTCGGAGCGAAGGGGACGGAGCTGTGGAGAGGCGGCGAGGGCAGACGAGGGGGTGCTCGCGTCGTGCCGGGAGCTGCACACCAGGGAGGCCGACGGCGCGACCTGGTCGAGGTGGAGGCGCTCGTCGCGGGACTCGAGGCAGAGTAGAAATCCTCCTTTACCCCGAGCATCAGCAACCCCCTCCTGTTTCCCCCCGCGCTGAGATAGTGCGACCAAGGGGGCCCCCTTTCCCACCCCCTACCAGACACTGTCCGCGAGGCCCGCGGAGTTGAGGCACCATCGCCGCTCCGCGTCTCATCACCAGACGGGTAGGCCCGACCCGGTCTCAGCCTCAGGCCCGCCTCATCCTTGAGGGTTCTCTTTTCTTTTGTTTTTGGGAATGTGTGTTGTCGGCGCCGTCTGTGAAGTAAAATTGTATAAGTGTTGCCGTGTGCTCACGTAATCGGTATTAGATCTGCATTGTCGCATTTGCTTTTTGTGTAAAATTGCATTGTGTTTCTTTTCCTTTTCTATGTGCTTTTGGTGGAATTGAATATGTGTGCTTTCCGTTCATCGCGAATAAATGTGCTTTGTGTTGAACTGTTTCCCGCTTCGCTTCGTCATTTCTTTCATTGAATCCTCATCTTGCTTCACGTAAAGGGTTGGTAGTGGGCTGAATACGCCCGATAATTAATCGAACCGTCGAGGCCGACGATAACACCGCTCGGTTATCCCGATAGTACGGAACGGGTCGCTTAAGTGGCCCGTGTCCGAAGTCGACCTGCGGCGAGGTGCGATCGCCCGGTCTACCCTCCGCGTGGGTACTTAGGTAGGTCGAATTTGGCGAGCAACCCTATCCCACGCGGGGGCTGATTGGCTCGATCGCGGTGAGACCGAAAGGTCCACCCGTGACTGGTTCCCGGCGTTAGTCCGAGAGGGTCACGACTGGATTGTCCGTCCGGTGGGCGACGTGCCGCGATTCGAGTTACGTGGCCGTCAGCACGCCGGCGGGCGCGAATCAGCAACAATATATATATATATACATATATAAACTGGGCGTAGTGGCGTGCACCTGTAATCCGGCTACTCGGAGGCTTGGGTTGGAGGATCGCTTGAGGACGGGGGCTCTGCACTGGGCAGGGTGTAGAGCTGCCCGGAATCATGGCGAAACCCAAATCCTGATCCCTGTGTCGTAAGAGGCGACCAGGGTTGCGTCAGGAAGGGCATCCGGCGTAAAACCTGTGCCAAATCAGTATGCGGATCATAACTGATGATCCGCTGTGGCGACCCCTCACGGGAGCAGCCGAAAGATGAACAACAACAACAAATATATACATATATATATATATATATATATATATATATATATATATATATATATATATATATAAACATACATATATATATATATATACATCTATATAAACATACATATATATATATATATATATATATATATATATACATATATATATACATATATATATATATATATATAAACATACATATATATAAACATACATATATATATATATATATATATATATATATATATATATATATATATATATATATATATATATATATATATATATATATATATATAAACATACATATATATATATATATATATATATAAACATACATATATATATATATATATATATAAACATACATATATATATATATATATATATAAACATACATATATATATATATATATATATATATATATATATATATATATATATACATATATATATATATATATATATATATATATATATATATATATATATATATATATATATATATATATATATATATAAACATACATATATATATATATATATATATATATATATATATATATATATATATATATATATATATATATATATATATATATATATATATATATATATATATATATATATATATAAACATACATATATATATATATAAATATATATATATATATATATATATATATATATATATATATATATACATATATATATATAAACATATATATATATACATATATACATATATACATATATACATATATACATATACACATATATATATATATATATATAGAAACATACATATATATTTATATATATATATATATATATATATATATATATATATATATATATATATATATATATATATATATATATATATATATATATATATATATATATATATGTATGTATATATACCTGTATGTTTATATATATATATATATATATATATATATATATATATATATATATATATATATATATATATATATATATATATATATATATATATATATATATATATGTATATATATGTATGTTTATATATATATATATATATATATATATATATATATATATGTATATATATATATATGTTTATATATATATATATATATATATATATATATATATATATGTATATATATATATATATATATGTATGTTTATATATATATATATGTATGTTTATATATATATATGTATGTTTATATATATATATGTATGTTTATATATATATATGTATGTTTATATATATATATGTATGTATATATATATATATATATATATATATATATATATATATATATATATATATATGTATGTTTATATATATATATATATATATATATATATATATATATATATGTATGTTTATATATATATATATATATATATATATATATATATATATATATATGTATGTTTATATATATATATATATATATGTATGTTTATATATATATATATATATATATATATATATATATATATATATATATATATATATATATATATATATATATATATATATATATGTATGTTTATATATATATATATATATATATATATATATATATATATATATATATATATATATATATATATATATATATATATATATATATATATATATATATATATATATATATATATATATAAATATGTATGTTTATATATATATATATATATATATATATATATATATATGTATGTTTATATATATATATATATATATATATATATATATATATATATATATATATATATATATATATATATATATATATATATATATATATATATATATATATATATATATATATATATATATATATATATATATATATATATATATATATATATATATATATATATATATATATATATATATATATATATATATATATATATATATATATATATATATACATATACATGCAATATTTATGTTTGAATATATATGTATATATCTGTATATTTATGAATATGTAGATATATATGTATATATATATATATATATATATATATATATATATATATATATATATATATATATATATATATATATATATATATATATATATATATATATATATATATATATATATATATAAATATATATATATATATATATATATATATATATATATATATATATATATATATATATATATATATATATATTTTTATATATATATATATATATATATATATATATATATATATATATATATATATATATATATATATATATATGTATGTTTATATATATATATATATATATGTATGTTTATTTATATATATATATATATATATAAATATATATATATATATATATATATATATATATATATATATATATGTATATATGTATGTACATATATATATATATATATGTATGTGCATATATATATATATATGTATGTTTATATATATATATATATATGTATGTGCATATATATATATATATGTATGTTTATATATGTATGTTTATATATATATATATATATATATATATATATATATATATGTTTATATATATATATATATATATATATATATATATATATATATATATATATATATATATATATATATATATATATATATATATATATATATATGTATGTTTATATATATAGATATATATATATATATATATATATATATATATATATATATATATATATATATATATATATATGTATGTTTATATATATATATATATATATATATATATATATATGTATATTTATATATGTATGTTTATGTATATATATATATATACATGTTTATATATTTATATGTTTATATATATATATATATATATATATGTATGTTTATATATATATATGTATGTTTATATATATATATATATGTTTATATATATAGATATGTTTATATATATATATATATATATATAAACATATATATATATATATATATATATATATATATATATATATATATATATATATATATATATGAATGTTTATATTGTTGCGGATTCGCACCCGCCGGCGTGCTGACGGCCACGTAACTCGAATCGCGGCACGTCGCCCACCGGACGGACAATCCAGTCGTGACCCTCTCGGACTAACGCCGGGAACCAGTCACGGGTGGACCTTTCGGTCTCACCGCGATCGAGCCAATCAGCCCCCGCGTGGGATAGGGTTGCTCGCCAAATTCGACCTACCTAAGTACCCACGCGGAGGGTAGACCGGGCGATCGCACCTCGCCGCAGGTCGACTTCGGACACGGGCCACTTAAGCGACCCGTTCCGTACTATCGGGATAACCGAGCGGTGTTATCGTCGACCTCGACGGTTCGATTAATTATCGGGCGTATTCAGCCCACTACCAACCCTTTACGTGAAGCAAGATGAGGATTCAATGAAGGAAATGACGAAGCGAAGCGGGAAACAGTTCAACACAAAGCACATTTATTCGCGATGAACAGAAAGCACACATATTCAATTCCACCAAAAGCACACAGAAAAGAAAAACACAATTCAATTTACACAAAAAGCAAATGCGACAATGCAGATCTAATACCGATTACGCGAGCACACGGCAACACTTATACAATTTTACTTCACAGACGGCGCCGACAACACATACCCAAAACCAAGGAAAGAATACCCTCAAGGATGAGGCGGGCCTGAGGCCGAGACCGGGTCGGGCCTACCCGTCTGGTGATGAGACGCGGAGCGGCGATGGTGCCTCAACTCCGCGGGCCTCGCGGACAGTGTCTGGTAGGGGGTGGGAAAGGGGCCCCCTTGGTCGCACTATCTCAGCGCGGGGGGAAACAGGAGGGGGTTGCTGATGCTCGGGGTATAGAGGATTTTTATTGCCCCGCAACGAGCGTCTCCACCTCGGCCAGGTCGCGCTGTCGGCCTCCCTGGGGTGCAGCTCCCTGCACGACGCGAGCACCCCCTCGTCTGCCCTCGCCGCCTCTCCACAGCTCCGTCCCCTCCGCTCCGACTCCAACGCACACGACGACCAGCTCCTTCTTGCCAACCTCCACCAACCTTGCTTCTCCACCGCCCGCGAAGTCTTAACTCTCTGTTCCCTCTCGACTCTACTACTCCCTGGACTGACGAACACGGTCGCTTATATCAGCCCCGTGGCTTCGCCCTCTCATCTTTGACCCCCTCCCTTCGACCTTTCACCTCGCTCCCCATTGGCCCGAGAAAAAGTGGGCGTGAATGCTTTTTGATCCATAAATTTGCATATATCGATCGCCCTCCAACGCCCTGGGGGCGGGGCCAAATCGCCCCTTGCTCACCGATTGGACGGAACAAAAGTGGGCGTGTGTCGTTTTTGATCCGTTTTTGAAGTGGAAAATCCGTGGTTTTGTACACGCTGTTCGGCGCGCGCCCTGCACGAGTCCAACACCGGTACCCACAAGCGGCGCAAGAACGGTGGCGATGCGACGGTTGCGAGGTGTGACGTGAAGGTCGTGGCGGTTGTGGTGAAGCGGCGTTGTGGTTGGTGGTTGATGTTGTGACTGGTGGTGGTAACAATGGCGGTTGGTCCAAATTAAAGATAGTAAAATAAAGATAGTAAAAGAAAAACGGCTATCCTGAAGAGTCGCAGCACGCATAAATGACATGTATTCTAACTAGACAACGGGTTTGGGCCTAACTACACATGTACTTACCGAGATACCTCACCTAAGGGACCTGAATGGTGGTTTGCGAATTTGGTAACCACAACACTACCCCCTCCCCTTTTTACAGACTCGTCCCGAGTCGTCAAATTTTCATGTGCCATCATGTGTAGTTTTCCCCTAGTACATTTTACCTACGGATCCCTGAGTGCGACATTCATGGTATTCGTGTCCCCAAAATAAATAACCTGAGGGCTGCGTAACTACCTAAACAAACTCACTCACACGGACGACTTAAATAAAATTGCCGGCGCTGGGACAGACATGCCGGGGGCGCACTCATATTTACAGTACATCTTAACCTTAACTTACAAATTTTACACTAAACCATGGCCCAGGATCATTGAACTCTGCAAAAGAAAAGCAGTTAGCAGGGAGCCAGGCTGCTCGCATGCAGTCTCTGGCTCAAAACAATGCAGGTGACAGGGAACGTGGCTGGCTGCTCACACGCAGTCCAAGGCCTTCCCTTTTGAAATGAACGCGGTGAACCACAACGGTGCATGGGCTGCACAACGCAGTCTCCGTGCCAGCTCAAGTGGCACACGCAATGAGCACAACGAATGGATGCATGAACACAAACACGGTGCACGGGCCGCCACTGCAGGCCCGTGTTGTAGCTGCCAACAGGGCAGTTCTCGCAGCTTGCAAACTGTTGCCTTGCGGATCCTGGCGCACATGGAAATGAACAGGGGGGGGTAAAGCAAAAATTGAACGGGGCTGGTGAACCTGGGCAGTGGGCATGGCATGGTAAAGGCAGCAGGCAAACACAGCCCGCAGAAGAAGGCCGCTGCAGGCAAACACAGCCGGCAGATGAACTGGCCGGCACAGGCCTTGAAGAAAAACAGCCAGCAGATGAACTGGCCGGCACAGGCCTTGCAGAAAAACAGCCAGCCGGCAGACGATCCAGCCGGCACAGGCCTTGCAGCACAGCAGCTGCAGATGAAGTTGGCCAGCCTTTGCCGTTCCGTGGAGGTTGGTGGAGGGAGTGCGGTGGTGCTGGCCACTTGGAAGGTGGGCTCGGACCTACCTACCTGTCTCCCTCCCACCTATCGCCTTTGCCTGTCACTGTACATACCCACTCCCTTAATTTGTCAAACCCCAATTTAGCCCCAACTTATTTTTTTGTTGTTTTTATTTCTACTCCCCCACTATAAATCGTCCCCTAACCCCCTTTATCGTCCTTGTTCGGCTAACCTATCCTGTCACCGAGCCTACTCCCAACCCCTACGTTCCCTTCCCGGAGGGGAATAAGGGAGAGCTAACGTCCTGTGTCGAGGCCCAACGAAGCCTCAGAATGGCCTCCCCAGAGTTCAGCGATCTATAACCAAAGTGGGTCCAGCGGCCCACAACGAGAGCGAGGGGATGGATGGTGCGGAGGGGTACATCTCCTAATCTACCCTAACCATTTAACTGTTAAACTACCCCGGGGCTTTCAACAAGCGCCTCTCGCTTAAACTATTGGTTCTAACAACCCAGATTCCCGTCGCCTGTGTTGGTGTCCTCACAATTTCGGGCCTCGCCCCCCAATTTTCTCTCCGTGCCCTCACACGGTCTCCTGGCTGGGACGCGTGGCTCCCTTTGGCAGGCACGACCCTCTGCCGATTCTCCCGCTATGGCACCCCCGGGCACTACACTGCCTCCGAGCCTACCAGCTCCCTAACACCGGGGAGTGCCCCCCATGGCACCTCCCCTGAAACGCACACGTGGCAGGCTGGTTTCCCGGGCCCCTTTCCGAGGGTCACCCTTGCCCACAACACTGCCCACGCGGCTAATGGCGCCCCGGGCCCCCGCACCAAGCAGGCGCACCCGTGCCCACTACTCTATCCCGGCCCCCCATGGGCCCATGGCCTACCGCGGCCGACTAGCCTGGTGCCCGGGGTACCCACTCAGCGATACTCACCTTTCGCAGCCACGCTCTCCCAAGCCCGTCAACAGGGCTCCTGCACCCCTCCAAACGGGTTTCGAGCCTACACACCCACCAACAACAAAACGACCTCCATTTTTCAATTTGACTAACCCCCTAACTCACTTTATACTGACCCCGGGGTCCCTTGGGCGGGAGTCACTCCTCCTCCCAATCACTCATCGCACCATGCATTCCCCATTTGCTCCATACACACAGACCCGCTGGCCTCACTCACTCAACATGTACACGTACTCACCTCACAACCCACCAACTCTTCAACACACACACCGCTGAACTCTGCCATCCTCCTAACTACATCCCCTAACTAACTCGTGCTCCCACGTCGTCCCTTAAACTACAGCACGTTCCTTTTAACCTACGTAGCTAAGCTACGTCCCCACTACACATCCAAAGTCTGTCTCTGTCTCCAAAATAAATCATTTTATTTCCCAACCTAAATCTGGCTACAATCCCTCTAACTAATCCATTCCACGGACTCCATGAGGACTTACCCCTGCCCCATGGAGTCGGTCTAACTAAGCTAACCCTTCCCCCTAACTCGTTTCCATCCTGTGCCCAGGTAAGGGGGTCTTCCACCCCTTGCCCAGGAATCCTTTGCACCCGAAAGTGAGGCTTGCTTTTTTTTTTTTCTTTTTTTTTTTCCATGCGCATCACCAGCGCGGCAACTCGCGCACTTTGCACCTGCCCGTGACGTCATGCAGCTGCACGTGTTCCTCGTCCCTCCTTGGACGGTACCATCCGGCAGAGATACCCCTCCTGCTGGATTCCAACCCCACGTGCAGCCATGGCGTCACCGTGCGCATAAAAAGAAAAAAACACAAGCCCCACGTCTCGAGGGGTTCCCCACGCGAACACATGTGCTTTGCCCGTTGGAGCTTAACACACACGATCGTGTGGAGAACCCGTCCGGTCCAAATCCATTTACCTGCCTAAACTTTGTCCGTCCGCGGGATCGGCAAATCCACCGCAGGCGTTTCCGGACCGGGACTTCACTCTCGCAAGCGAGCACGTGGCGGTCTCGTGCGTTGCACAGCACGAACCGCGTGCTCACTGCTGGGTGAACCCGGCACGGTCCTCGAAACAACTACAGCCGCTACTCGGCTTTCTCTCCTCTGTCGCCGTCGTCGCCATTCGACCCACGCACACCTGCGTGTCACGACGCACACAGTCCACTCCATCACATTCACACCGGGAGATGCGGCTGCGTGCTCCCGCATGCCAACCGACATCTCCCTCACATACCGCTCTCTCACACACACTGTCTCCCTTGCACTCGGCCGTTCACTCACGCGTGCCTCACTACTCACACAAACCATACTACTCACACACGCGGGGGCACTCACCCGCGGTGCCTCACTCATACACCGTGCCTCACTCACACACGCGGGGGCACTCATCCGCGGTGCCTCACTCATACTGGCCGTTTCATCCACACACACGGCCTCACTCACACACGGTGCCTCACCCACACACGGCGTGCTGGGAAGCACGTACTCTGGCACCATCGCCACCACACCACTCACACACGGGGTCGCTTCCACACACGGTGCCTCATCCACACACGGCGTGCTGGGAAGCACGTACTCCGGCACCATCGCCACCACACCACTCACACACGGGGTCGCTTCCACACACGGGGACGCACTCACGCCTTGCACCACACACACAGGGACAACCACTCTGGGGATTCGTGTCCCCACAAGGGTCTCCGGGGCCTCTATACCCCCCAAGCTTTCCGTGCACCCGTTCACAGCACCCGTCCCCTCAACCTCGCAAAGCACGACCGAACTCACCTGGTCGTGACTCGCCTCAAGGGGGCATCCTCCCTCCCCTCGTTCCTGGAGGAGGCCACCCAGGTGCTCGCACTGGGTCCCGACACGCTCCGCGAGCTCACCCCCGTTGTCCTCCACTACCTCCGTGTGTGTGTGTGCGTCACTTACCCCATCCTCACCGTGCAGTCTCTCCTCTATCGTTCCAAGTGTGTACGAGGTGCGGCGGGACGCAAGAAGCACGCGGGCCACCATCTACTCTGCTTTATTGCGCAGCCGGAAGCACAGTTCTGCCACCCCTGGCGGGCGAGGCATGATATACGAAAACCCAATCACGTGACACAGCACAGTTCCCTTCCCGGCCACCGTCACTGCCAACTCTTCACTCTTTACCTCCCTTGTCTCCACTATTATTTCCGTTGTCGTCACCTCGTGTCTCGTCTCACACGTTTTGGTCTCCCCATTTAATTCTTCCCTTTTGGTCACCGTCGATTCCTCTGTCACGACCCTCGCCCAACACGCCCCCTGAATTATTTTTTCACCCGCCTCCACCGCGGGCCTGTCAGCCGTTGCACCCCCTTCCAGCTCGTTTGCTTCTACACGTGGAGTCGCCATTTTGAGTTCCCTGCAAACGGCCTTCATGCCCGCCTGCAGGCATCAGCCCATGTTCTGCGTCTCACCCCGCAGCTCTTTCATTTCTTCCCTCATGTTTGCTTCCTTTCCGTTTATTTGCTTGTTCATTTCGTTTTTCATTTCATTTGTGTTTGTATCCATCTTTTCGATCATTTCCGCATTCATCTTTTCGTTCATGCCTTTCATTTCGTTTGTATTTGCATCCATCCTTGCTGTCATTGCCGCCAGCATGGCGCATAGCTGGGCCATGTCGGATGCACTCAGCTGAGCCGTTTCGGCAAGGGTTGGGGAAGGGTTTTGGTGGAGAGGGGGGGGGGAGGTGTCATACACTGCGGCCGCTGCCGCACCCATTTCGGGCTCTGGGTTCAGTTGGGCGAGTCCGTGTTCCTGCACAATCAACATTTCCTGCTCGGGGATTCCATCCTGGACCATGGATTCTACACATTCTACATCCATTTCTAATACCCCCGGCTCCCGCTCGCCTTGAGACGCCATCTTGCTTCTCGTGAAGGGTTAATTTCGCTCGCTCGTAATTTGGAGGGAATCGGGGGTCGCTTCTCTCACCCCTGGACCGATTCCCGTGAATTTAGCCGGAGACAGGAGAGCCCGTTTTCCTGTTCTCCGATACCAGTGCCGCGAGGAGGGCGATGAATTTGTATCGCACGACCTGACACCAGTGTTGCGGATTCGCGCCCGCCGGCGTGCTGACGGCCACGTAACTCGAATTGCGGCATGTCGCCCACCGGACGGACAATCCAGTCGTGACCCTCTCGGACTAACGCCGGGAACCAGTCACGGGTGGACCTTTCGGTCTCACCGCGATCGAGCCAATCAGCCCCCGCGTGGGATAGGGTTGCTCGCCAAATTCGACCTACCTAAGTACCCACGCGGAGGGTAGACCGGGCGATCGCACCTCGCCGCAGGTCGACTTCGGACACGGGCCACTTAAGCGACCCGTTCCGTACTATCGGGATAACCGAGCGGTGTTATTCGTCGACCTCGACGGTTCGATTAATTATCGGGCGTATTCAGCCCACTCCCAACCCTTTACGTGAAGCAAGATGAGGATTCAATGAAAGAAATGACGAAGCGAAGCGGGAAACAGTTCAACACAAAGCACATTTATTCGCGATGAACGGAAAGCGCACATATACAATTCCACCAAAAGCACATAGAAAAGAAAAACACAATGCAATTTACACAAAAAGCAAATGCGACAATGCAGATCTAATACCGATTACGCGAGCACACGGCAACACTTATACAATTTTACTTCACAGACGGCGCCGACAACACATACCCAAAACCAAGGAAAAGAATACCCTCAAGGATGAGGCGGGCCTGAGGCTGAGACCGGGTCGGGCCTACCCGTCTGGTGATGAGACGCGGAGCGGCGATGGTGCCTCAACTCCGCGGGCCTCGCGGGCAGTGTCTGGTAGGGGGTGGGAAAGGGGCCCCCTTGGTCGCACTATCTCAGCGCGGGGGGAAACAGGAGGGGGTTGCTGATGCTCGGGGTATAGAGGATTCCTACTCTGCCTCGAGTCCCGCGACGAGCGTCTCCACCTCGGCCAGGTCGCGCTGTCGGCCTCCCTGGGGTGCAGCTCCCTGCACGACGCGAGCACCCCCACGTCTGCCCTCGCCGCCTCTCCACAGCTCCGTCCCCTCCTCTCCGACTCCAACGCACACGACGACGACCAGCTCCTTTTTGCTCCTTCTTCCCAACTCCACCGCCCGCGAAGTCTTAACTCTCTGTTCTCTTGTCTGACGAACGCGGTCGCTTATATCAGCCCCGTGGCTTCGCGCTCTCATCTTTGACCCCTCCCTTCGACCTTTCACCTCGCTCCCCATTGGCCCGAGAAAAAGTGGGCGTGAATGCTTTTTGATCCATAAATTTGCATATATCGATCGCCCTCCAACGCCCTGGAGGCGGGGCCAAATCGCCCCTCGCTCACCGATTGGACGGAACAAAAGTGGGCGTGTGTCGTTTTTGATCCGTTTTTGAAGCAGAAAATCCGTGGTTTTGGACACGCTGTTCGGCGTGCGCCCTGCACGAGTCCAACACCGGTACCCACAAGCGGCGCAAGAACGGTGGCGATGCGACGGTTGCGAGGTGTGACGTGAAGGTCGTGGCGGTTGTGGTGAAGCGGCGTTGTGGTTGGTGGTTGATGTTGTGACTGGTGGTGGTAACAATGGCGGTTGGTCCAAATTAAAGATAGTAAAAGAAAAACGGCTATCCTGAAGAGTCGCAGCACGCATGAATAACATGTATTCCCACTAGCCAACGGGTTTGGGCCTAACTACACATGTACTTACCGAGATATCTCACCTTAGGGACCTGAATGGTGGTTTGCGAATTTGGTAACCACAACACTACCCCCTCCCCTTTTTACAGACTCGTCCCGAGTCGTCAAATTTTCGTGTGCCATCATGTGTAGTTTTCCCCTAGTACATTTTACCTACGGATCCCTGAGTGCGACATTCATGGTATTCGTGTCCCCAAAATAAATAACCTGAGGGCTGCGTAACTACCTAAACAAACTCACTCACACGGACGACTTAAATAAAATTGCCGGCGCTAGACAGACATGCCGGGGGCGCACTCATATGTACAGTACATCTTAACCTTAACTTACAAATTTTACACTAAACCATGGCCCAGGATCAATGAACTCTGCAAAAGAAAAGCAGTTAGCAGGGAGCCAGGCTGCTCGCATGCAGTCTCTGGCTCAAAACAATGCAGGTGACAGGGAACGTGGCTGGCTGCTCACACGCAGTCCAAGGCCTTCCCTTTTGAACTGAACGCAGTGAACCACAACGGTGCATGGGCTGCACAAACGCAGTCTCCGTGCCAGCTCAAGTGGCACACGCAATGAACACAACGAATGGATGGATGAACACAAACACGGTGCACAGGCCGCCACTGCAGGCCCGTGTTGTAGCTGCCAACAGGGCAGTTCTCGCAGCTTGCAAACTGTTGCCTTGATCCTGGCGCACATGGCAATGAACAGGGGGGTGGGGCAAAGCAAAAATTGAACGGGGCTGGTGAACATGGGCAGTGGGCATGGCATGGCAAAGGTGAGCAGGCAAACACAGCCCGCAGAATAAGGCCGCTGCAGGCAAACACAGCCCGCAGATGAACTGGCCGGCACAGGCCTTGAAGTACCACAGCTGCAGATGATCCGGCCGGCGCAGGCCTTGCAGCACACAGCCAGCAGATGAAGCTGGCCAGCTTTTGCCGTCAGTGGAAGTTGGTGGAGGGAGTGCGGTGGTGCTGGCCACTTGGAAGGCGGGCTCGGACCTACCTACCTGTCTCCCTCCCACCTATCGCCTTTGCCTGTCACTGTACATACCCACTCCCTTAATTTGTCAAACCCCAATTTAGCCCCAACTTATTTTTTTGTTTTTATTTTTACTCCCCCACTATAAATCGTCCCCTAACCCCCTTTATCGTCCTTGTTCGGCTAACCTATCCTGTCACCTAGCCGACTCCCAACCCCTATGTTCCCTTCCCGGAGGGGAAGAAGGGAGAGCTAACGTCCTGTGTCGAGGCCCAACGAAGCCTCAGAATGGCCTCCCCAGAGTTCGGCGATCTATAACCAAAGTGGGTCCAGCGGCCCACAACGACAGCGAGGGGATGGATGGTGCGGAGGGGTACACTTCCTAATCTACCCTATCCATTTAACTGCTAAACTACCCCGGGGCTTTCAACAAGCGCCTCTCGCTTAAACTATTGGTTCTAACAACCCAGATTCCCGTCGCCTGTGTTGGTGTCCTCACAATTTCGGGCCTCGCCCCCCAATTTTCGCTCCGTGCCCTCACACGGTCTCCTGGCTGGGACACGTGGCTCCCTTTGGCAGGCACGACCCTCTGCCGAATCTCCCGCTATGGCACTCCCGGGCACTACACTGCCTCCGAGCCTACCAGCTCCCTAACACCGGGGAGTGCCCCCCATGGCACCTCCCCTGAAACGCACACGTGGCAGGCCGGCCTCCCGGGCCCCTTTCCGAGGGTCACCCGTGCCCACAACACTGCCCACGCGGCTCATGGCGCCCCGGGCCCCCGCACCAAGCAGGCGCACCCGTGCCTACTACTCTATCCCGGCCCCCCATGGGTCCATGGCCTACCGCGGCCGACTAGCCTGGTGCCCGGGGTACCCACTCAGCGATACTCACCTTTCGCAGCCACGCTCCCAAGCCCGTCAACAGGGCTCCTGCACCCCTCCAAATGGGTCTCGAGCCTCCTTTCCCACCAACAACAAAACGACCTCCATTTTTCAATTTAACTAACCCAGCTAACTCACTTTACTCTGACCCCGGGGTCCCTTGGGCGGGAGTCACTCCTCCCCCCAATCACTCATCGCACCATGCATTCCCCATTCGCTCCACCCACACAGACCCGCTGGCCTCACTCACTCACCAAGCACATGCTTCCAATCCACTCACCAACAACTCTTCAACACACTCACCGCTGAACTCTGCCATCCTTCCAACTACCTCCCCTAACTCGTGCTCCCACGTCGTCCCTTAAACTACAGCACGTTCCTTTTAACCTACGTAGCTAAACTACGTCCCCTCTACACATCCACAAGTCTGTCACTGTCTCCAAATAAATCATTTTATTTCCCAACCTAAATCTGACTGCAATCCCTCCAACTAATCAATTCCACGGACTCCATGAGGACTCACCCCTGCCCCATGAAGTCGGTCTAACTAAGCTAACCCTTCCCCCAAACTAGTTTCCATCCTGTGCCCCTGGTAAGGGGGTCTTCCACCCCTTGCCCAGGAATCCTTTGCACCCGAAAGTGAGGCTTGCTTTTTTTTTTTTTCCATGCGCAGCACCTGCGCGGCAACTCAGAGCTCGCGCACTTTGCACCTGCCCGTGACGTCATGCAGCTGCACGTGTTCCTCGTCCCTCCTTGGACGGGACCATCCGGCAGAGATACCCCTCCTGCCGGATTCCAACCCCACGTGCAGCCATGGCGTCACCGTGCGCATAAAAAAAAACAAGCCTCACGTCTCGAGGGGTTCCCCACGCGAACACATGTGCCTTGCCCGTTGGAGCTGAACACACACGATCGCGTGGAGAACCCGTCCGGTCCCAATCCGTTATCCTGCCTAAACTTTGTCCGTCCGCGGGATCGGCAAATCCACCGCGTGCGTTTCCGGACCGGGATTCACTCTCGCAAGCGAGCACGTGGTGGTCTCGTGCGTTGCACAGCACGGACCTCGTGCTCACTGCTGGGTGAACCCGGCACGGTCCGCGAAACTACAGCCGCCACTCGGCTTTCTTTCCTCTGTCGCCTTCGTCATCGCCATTCAACACACGCACACCTGCGTGTTCCGACGCACACAGTCCACTCCATCACATTCACACCGGGAGACGCGGCTGCGTGCTCCCGCATGCCCACCGACATCTCCCTTACATCCCGCTCTCTCACACACACGGTCTCCCTTGCACTCGGCCGTTCACTCACGCGTGCCTCACTACTCACACAAACCATACTACTTACACACGCGGGGGCACTCACCCGCTGTGCCTCATCCACACTCCGTGCCTCACTCGCACACGCGGGGGCACTCACCCGCGGTGCCTCACTCATACTGGCCGTTTCATCCACACACACGCCCTCACTCACACACGGTGCCTCATCCACACACGGCGTGCTGGGAAGCACGTACTCTGGCACCATCGCCACCACACCACTCACACACGGGGTCGCTTCCACACACGGGGACGCACTCACATTTTGCACCACACACACAGGGACAACTATACTGGGGATTTGTGTCCCCACAAGGGTCTCCGGGGCCTCTATACCCCCCAAGCTCTCCGTGCACCCGTCCACAGCACTCCTCCCCTCGACCTCGCAAAGCACGACCGAACTCACCTGGTCGTGACTCGCCTCAAGGGGGCATACTCCCTCCCCTCGTTCCTGGAGGAGGCCATCCAGGTGCTCGCACTGGGTCTCTACACGCTCCGCGAGCTCAACCCCATTGTCCTCCACTACCTGTGTGTGCGTCACTTACCCCGTCTTCATCGTGTTGTCTCTCCTCTATTTTTTCTGTCTCCCGTGTCTCTATACATTTATAAGTTTCTGTTGTCGTCACCTCGTGTCTCGTCTCGCACGTTTTGGTCTCCCCATTTAATTTTTCCCTCTTGGTCACCGTCGATTCCTCTGCCACGACCCTCGCCCAACACGCCCCCCGAATTATTTTTTTACCCGCCTCCACCGCGGGCCTGTCAGCCGTTGCACCCCCTTCCAGCTCGTTTGCTCCCACACGTGGAGTCGCCATTCCCAGCTCCCTGGTCACGGCCTTCATGCCCGCCTGCAGGCATCGGCCCATGTTCTGCGTCTCACCCCGGAGCTCTTTCATTTCGTTTTTCATGTTTGTTTCCATTCCGTTCATTTGTTGTGTATTCGCATCCATCGTCGTTTTCACTTCATTCATTTGCTTGTTCATGTTCGCATTCATCTTTTCGTTCATGCCTTTCATTTCGTTTGTATTTGCATCCATCCTTGCTGTCATTGGCGCTAGCATGGCGCATAGCTGGGCCATGTCGGATGCACTTGAGTGAGCCGTTTCGGCAGGGGTTGGGGAAGGGTTTTGGTGGAGAGGGGGGGGGAGGTGTCATACACCGCGGCCGCTGCCGCACCCATTTCGGGCTCTGGGTTCAGTTGGGCGAGTCCGTGTTCCTGCACAATCAACATTTCCTGCACGGGGATTCCATCCTGGACCATGGATTCTACACATTCTACATCCATTTCTAATACCCCCGGCTCCCGCTCGCCTTGAGACGCCATCTTGCTTCTCTTAAAGGGTTAATTTGAATCGCTCGTAATTTGGAGGGAATCGGGGGTCGCTTCTCTCACCCCTGGACCGATTCCCGTGAATTTAGCCGGAGACAGGAGAGCCCGTTTTCCTGTTCTCCGATACCAGTGCCGCGAGGAGGGCGATGGGTTTATATCGCACGACCTGACACCAGTGTTGCGGATTTCACGCCCGCCGGCGTGCTGACGGCCACGTAACTCGAATCGCGGCACGTCGCCCACCGGACGGACAATCCAGTCGTGACCCTCTCGGACTAACGCCGGGAACCAGTCACGGGTGGACCTTTCGGTCTCACCGCGATCGAGCCAATCAGCCCCCGCGTGGGATAGGGTTGCTCGCCAAATTCGACCTACCTAAGTACCCACACGGAGGGTAGACCGGGCGATCGCACCTCGCCGCAGGTCGACTTCGGACACGGGCCACTTAAGCGACCCGTTCCGTACTATCGGGATAACCGAGCGGTGTTATTCGTCGACCTCGACGGTTCGATTAATTATCGGGCGTATTCAGCCCACGACCAACCCTTTACGTGAAGCAAGATGAGGATTCAATGAAAGAAATGACGAAGCGAAGCGGGAAACAGTTCAACACAAAGCACATTTATTCGCGACGAACGGAAAGCGCACATATACAATTCCACCAAAAGCACATAGAAAAGAAAAACACAATGCAATTTACACAAAAAGCAAATGCGACAATGCAGATCTAATACCGATTACGCGAGCACACGGCAACACTTATACAATTTTACTTCA
>NC_140963.1:127707042-127714542 GCF_056783735.1 Eptatretus burgeri | reverse complement strand
TATATATATATATATATATATATATATATATATATATATATATATATATATATATATATATATATATATATATATATTTATATATATATATATATATAACCACTGGACCCTGGTGTTGGCGCAGTGGTTAGGGCAGCGGCTTGGGATCCAAGAGGTCCTGAGTTCAAGCCCCGTTGAGCCACTGAATTAATACACCAGGGGGTTGACTCAGCCTGTCATCCTTCCGAGGTCGGCGAAATGAGTACCAGTATACTGGGCCGGTGTATACCCCGGTTAAAATAGGTGTACCATATCCCTGTGTCGTAAGAGGCGACCAGGGTTGCGTCAGGAAGGGCATCCGGCGTAAAACATGTGCCAAATCACTATGCGGATCATAATGGATGATCCGCTGTGGCGACCCCTAACGGGAGCAGCCGAAAGAAGAAGAAGAAGATATATAACCACTGACTGATATTCAAGATCGGTACATTCCTGGTGTCGTCGAAAGCTGAAATTTTGTCTGCCGACAGACATTGAAGCCGAGACACCGGAAGCAAATCACAGAACCTGTCGGACGACATCCATAAATGAAAATATAAATAAATGAAAATAAATAAATGGACAATCACATGCAGGTGAGTGACCTGAGACAATGGGGGAAGCATGGTTCGTATGTTTACCCTGTGTAAGCACACCCCGCTGGTGTATGTGTATATATATATATATATATATTGTTGTGGTTACCAAATTCGCAAACCACCATTCAGGTCCCTTAGGTGAGGTATCTCGGCAAGTATATGTGTAGTTAGGCCCAAACCCGTTGTCTAGTGGGAATACATGTCATTTATGCGAGCTGCGACTCTTCAGGATAGCCGTTTTTCTTTTACTATCTTTATTTTGGACCAACCGCCATGATTACCACCACAACCACAACATCAACCACCAACCACAACACCGCTTCACCACAACCGCCACGACCTTCACGTCACACCTCGCAACCGTAGCATCGCCACCGTTCTTGCCCCGCTGTGGGTACCGGTGTTGGATTCGTGCAGAGCACGCGTCGAACAGCGTGTACAAAATCACGGATTTTGTGCTTCAAAAACGGATCAAAAACGACACACGCCCACTTTTTGCCGTCCAATCGGTGGGCGAGGGGCGATTTGGCCCCGCCTCCAGAACGATCGATATATGCAAATTTGTGGATCAAAAAGCCTTCACGCCCACTTTTTCTCGGGCCAATGGGGAGCGAGGTGAAAGGTCAAAGGGAGGGGGTCAAAGGCGAAGCTACGGGGGGATAAAAGGACCGTGTTCGTCAGTCAGAACCGTGTGTGGAAGTCTGGAGCCCGAAGCCTGCAGTAGCTGGAGAAGCTGAAGAGAGTCGAACGAGGAGAGCCCAAAGAAGAGTCCAGGGTGGAGAGTCCAGAGGCGGAGAGGCGGCAGCGGCGAAGGCAGACGAGGGGGTGCTCGCGACGGTGCCGGGAGCTGCACGCCCGAGGAAGGCCGGCAGCGCGACCTGGCCGAGGTGGAGACGCACACCAGGGATAATAAAGATCCTCTATACCCCGAGCATCAGCAACCCCCTCCTGTTTCCCCCCGCGCTGAGATAGTGCGACCAAGGGGGCCCCTTTCCCACCCCCTGCCAGACACTGTCCGCGAGGCCCGCGGAGTGAGGCGCCGTCGCCGCTCCGCGTCTCATCACCAGACGGGTAGGCGCGACCCGGTCTCGGCCTCAGGCCCGCCTCATCCTTGAGGGTATTTCTTTTCCTTGGTTTTGGGTATGTGTTGTCGGCGCCGTCTGTGAAGTAGAATTGTATAAGTGTTGCCATGTGCTCGGTTGTCGGTATTAGCTCTGCATTGTTTTCGCTTTTATATTTGCTTTTTGTGTAAATGGAATTGTGTTTTTTCTGTGTGCATTTGGTGGAATTGTATTTGTGTGCTTTCTGTTCGTCGCGAATAAATGTGCTTTATTGTTGAACTGTTCTCCCGCTTCGCTTCGTCTTTTCCTCCATTGAATCCTCATCTTGCTTCACGTAAAGGGTTGGTAGTGGGCTGAATACGCCCGATAATTAATCGAACCGTCGAGGTCGACGATAACACCGCTCGGTTATTCTGATAGTACGGAACGGGTCGCTTAAGTGGCCCGTGTCCGAAGTCGACCTGCGGCGAGGTGCGATCGCCCGGTCTACCCTCCGCGTGGGTACTTAGGTAGGTCGAATTTGGCGAGCAACCCTATCCCACGCGGGGGCTGATTGGCTCGATCGCGGTGAGACCGAAAGGTCCACCCGTGACTGGTTCCCGGCGTTAGTCCGAGAGGGTCACGACTGGATTGTCCGTCCGGTGGGCGACGTGCCGCGATTCGAGTTACGTGGCCGTCAGCACGCCGGCGGGCGCGAAGACCGCAACACTGGTGTCAGGTCGTGCGATACAAATTCATCGCCCTCCTCGCGGCACTGGTATCGGAGAACAGGAAAACGGGCTCTCCTGTCTCCGGCTAAATTCACGGGAATCGGTCCAGGGGTGAGAGAAGCGACCCCCGATTCCCTCCAAATTACGAGCGAGCAAATTAACCCTTCACGAGAAGCAAGATGGCGTCTCAAGGCGAGCGGGAGCCGGGGGTATTAGAAATGGATGTAGAATGTGTAGGATCCATGGTCCAGGATGGAATCCCCGAGCAGGAAATGTTGATTGTGCAGGAACACGGACTCGCCCAACTAAACCCAGAACCTGAAATGGGTGCGGCAGCGGCCGCAGTGTATGACACCTCCCCCCCCCCTCTCCACTAAAACCCTTCCCCAACCCTTGCCGAAACGGCTCAGCTGAGTGCATCCAACATGGCCCAGCTCTGCGCCATGCTGGCGGCAATGAACGAAAAGATGAATGCGAAAATGATCGAAAAAATGGATGCAAACACAAATGAAATGAAAAACGAAATGAAAGGCATGAACGAAAAGATGGGTACATCCACAAACGAAATAAAACGCATGAAAACTAAAATGGAAACAAACATGAAGGAAGAAATGAAAAAGTTCCGGGGTGAGACGCAGAACATGGGCCGATGCCTGCAGGCGGGCATGAAGGCCGTGACAAAGGAAATAATGGTTGAGACAAGGGAGGTAAAGGGTGAAGAGTTGGGAGAGACACGGGAGATAGAAAAAATAGAGGAAAGACTACACGAGGAAGACGGGGTAAGTGACGCACACACACACACACAGAGGTCGTGGAGGATAATGGGGGTGAGCTGGCGGACTGGGTCGAGACCCAGTGCGAGCACCTGGATGGCCTCCTCCAGGAACGAGGGGAGGGAGTATGCCCCCTTGAGGTGAGTCACGACCAGGTGAGTTCGGTCGTGCTTTTCGAGGTTGAGGGGAAAGAGTGCTGTGGACGGGTGCACGGAGAGCTTGGGGGGTACAGAGGCCCCGGAGACCCTTGTGGGGACACGAATCCCCAGTGTGGTTGTCCCTGTGTGTGTGGTGCAAGGTGTGAGTGCGTCCCCGTGTGTGGAAGCGACCCCGTGTGTGAGTGGTGTGGTGGCGATGGTGCCGGAGTACGTGCTTCCCAGCACGCCGTGTGTGGATGAGGCACGGAGTGTGAGTGAGGCACCGCGGGTTAGTGCCCCCGCGTGTGTGGGTGAGGCACCGTGTGTGGAAGAGACCGCGTGTGTGAGTCGCCGTGTGTATGGATGAGGCACCGCGGGTGAGTGCCCCCGCGTGTGTGAGTGAGGCACGGAGTATGGATGAGGCACCGTGGGTGAGTGCCCCCGCGTGTGTGAGTGAGGCACGAGTGAATGGAGCACCACGTGTGAGTGGTATGGGTTATGTAAGGGAAACCGTGTGTGTGAGAGAGCGGTATGTGAGGGAGATGTCGGTTGGCATGCGGGAGCACGCAGCCGCATCTCCCGGTGTGAATGTGATGGAGTGGACTGTGTGCGTCGTGACACGCAGGTGTGCGTGGGTCGAATGGCGACGACGGCGACAGAGGAGAGAAAGTCGAGTAGCGGCTGTTGTTGTTTCGAGGACCGTGCCGGGTTCGCCCAGCAGTGAGCACGCGGTTCGTGCTGTGCAACGCACGAGACCGCCACGTGCTCGCTTGCGAGAGTGAAGTCCCGGTCCGGAAACGCACGCGGTGGATTTGCCGATCCCGCGGACGGACAAAGTTTAGGCAGGTAAATGGATTTGGACCGGACGGGTTCTCCACACGATCGTGTGTGTTAAGCTCCAACGGGCAAAGCACATGTGTTCGCGTGGGGAACCCCTCGAGACGTGGGGCTTGTTTTTTTTATGCGCACGGTGACGTCGTGGCTGCACGTGGGGTTGGAATCCGGCAGGAGGGGTATCTCTGCCGGATGGTCCCGTCCAAGGAGGGACGAGGAACACGTGCAGCTGCATGACGTCACGGGCAGGTGTAAAGTGCGCGAGCTCTGAGTTGCCGCGCAGGTGCTGCGCATGGAAAAAAATAAATAAAAAAAAAGCAAGCCTCACTTTCGGGTGCACAGGATTCCTGGGCAAGGGGTGAAAGACCCCCTTGCCCTGGGCACAGGATGGAAACTAGTTAGGGGGAAGGGTTAGCTTAGTTAGACCGACTTCATGGGGCAGGGGTAAGTCCTCATGGAGTCCGTGCAATGGATTAGTTAGAGGGATTGTAGCCAGATTTCGGTTGGGAAATTGATTTATGGGATTATTTTGGAGACAGTGACAGACAGTGAATGTGTAGAGGGGACGTAGTTTAGCTACGTCGTGTTAAAAGGAACGTGCTGTAGTATAAGGGACGACGTGGGAGCACGAGTTAGTTAGGGGATGTAGTTAGGAGGATGGCAGAGTTCAGCGGTGTGTGTGTTGAAAAGAGTTGGTGAGTGAAATGGAAGCATGTGCTTGGTGAGTGAGTGAGGCCAGCGGGTCTGTGTGTATGGAGTGAATGGGGAATGCATGGTGCGATGAGTGATTGGGGGGAGGAGTGACTCCCGCCCAAGGGACCCCGGGGTCAGTATAAAGTGAGTTAGCTGGGTTAGTCAAATTAACAAAAATGGAGGTCGTTTTGTTGTTGGTGGGAAAGTAGGCTCGAGACCCATTTGGAGGGGTGCAGGAGCCCTGTTGACGGGCTTGGGAGCGTGGCTGCGAAAGGTGAGTATCGCTGAGTGGGTACCCCGGGCACCAGGCTAGTCGGCCGTGGTAGGACAAGGGCCCATGGGGGGCCGGGATAGAGTAGTGGGCACGGGTGCGCCTGCTTGGTGCGGGGGCCCGGGGCGCCATTAGCCGCGTGGGCAGTGTTGTGGGCACGGGTGACCCTCGGAAAGGGGCCCGGGAGGCCGGCCTGCCACGTGTGCGTTTCAGGGGAGGTGCCATGGGGGGCACTCCCCGGTGTTAGGGAGCTGGTAGGCTCGGAGGCAGTGTAGTGCCCGGGGGTGCCATAGCGGGAGATTCGGCAGAGGGTCGTGCCTGCCAAAGGGAGCCACGTGTCCCAGCCAGGAGACCGTGTGAGGGCACGGAGCGAAAATTGGGGGGCGAGGCCCGAAATTGTGAGGACACCAACACAGGCGACGGGAATCTGGGTTTATAGAACCAATAGTTTAAGCGAAAGGCGCTTGTTGAAAGCCCCGGGGTAGTTTAACAGTTAAATGGTTAGGGTAGATTAGGAGATGTACCCCTCCGCACCATCCATCCCCTCGCTGTCGTTGTGGGCCGCTGGACCCACTTTGGTTATAGATCGCCGAACTCTGGGGAGGCCATTCTGAGGCTTCGTTGGGCCTCGACACAGGACGTTAGCTCTCCCTTGTTCCCCTCTGGGAAGGGAACGTAGGGGTTGGGAGTAGGCTAGGTGACAGAATAGGTTAGCCGAACAAGGACGATAAAGGGGGTTAGGGGACGATTTATAGTGGGGAAGTAAAAATAAAAACAACAAAAAAAATAAGTTGGGGCTAAATTGGGGTTTGACAAATTGAGGGAGTGGGTATGTACAGTGACAGGCAAAGGCGATAGGTTGGGAGGGAGACAGGTAGGTAGGTCCGAGCCCGCCTTCCAAGTGGCCAGCACCACCGCACTCCCTCCACCAACCTCCATTGAACGGCAAAGGCTGGCCAACTTCATCGGCTGGCCAACTTCATCGGCTGGCCATGTTTTGCTTCAAGGCGGAGGCCGGCCAACTTCATCGGCAGCTGTTGTTTTGCTGCAAGGCCTGTGCCATCGGCTGGCCGTGTTTGCTGCAAGGCCTGTGCCGGCCAGTTCATCTGCAGCTGTGGTACTTCAAGGCCTGTGCCGGCCAGTTCATCTGCCGGCTGTGTTTGCCTGCAGCGGCCTTCTTCTGCGGGCTGTGTTTGCCTGCTCACCTTTGCCATGCCATGCCCACTGCCCATGTTCACCAGCCCCGTTCAATTTTTGCTTTGCCCCCCTCCCCCTGTTCATTTCCATGTGCGCCAGGATCAAGGCAACAGTTTGCAAGCTGCGAGAACTGCCCTGTTGGCAGCTACAACACGGGCCTGCAGTGGCGGCCCGTGCACCGTGTTTGTGTTCATGCATCCATTCGTTGTGCTCATTGCGTGTGCCACTTGAGCTGGCACGGAGACTGCGTTTGTGCAGCCCATGCACCGTTGTGGTTCACTGCATTCAGTTCAAACCGTTCATGCATCCATTCGTTGTGCTCATTGCGTGTGCCGCTTGAGCTGGCACGGAGACTGCGTTGTGCAGCCCACGCACCGTTGTGGTTCACTGCGTTCAGTTCAAAAGGGAAGGCCTTGGACTGCGTGTGAGCAGCCAGCCACGTTCCCTGTCACCTGCATTGTTTGAGCCAGAGACTGCATGTGGGCAGCCTGGCTCCCTGCTAACTGCTTTCTTTTTGCAGAGTTCAATGATCCTGGGCCATGGTTTAGTGTAAAATTTGTAAGTTAAGGTTAAGATGTACTGTAAATATGAGTGCGCCCCCGGCATGTATGTCTTAGCGCCGGCAATTTTATTTAAGTCGTCCGTGTGAGTGAGTTTGTTTAGATAGTTACGCAGCCCTCAGGTTATTTATTTTGGGGACACGAATACCATGAATGTCGCACTCAGGGATCCGTAGGTAAAATGTACTAGGGGAAAACTACACATGATGGCACACGAAAATTTGACGACTCGGGACGAGTCTGTAAAAAGGGAAGGGGGTAGTGTTGTGGTTACCAAATTCGCAAACCACCATTCAGGTCCCTTAGGTGAGGTATCTCGGCAAGTATATGTGTAGTTAGGCCCAAACCCGTTGTCTAGTGGGAATACATGTCATTTATGCGAGCTGCGACTCTTCAGGATAGCCGTTTTTCTTTTACTATCTTTATTTTGGACAAACCGCCATGATTACCACCACAACCACAACATCAACCACCAACCACAACACCGCTTCACCACAACCGCCACGACCTTCACGTCACACCTCGCAACCGTAGCATCGCCACCGTTCTTGCCCCGCTGTGGGTACCGGTGTTGGATTCGTGCAGAGCGCGCGTCGAACAGCGTGTACAAAATCACGGATTTTGTGCTTCAAAAACGGATCAAAAAC
>NC_140963.1:127662042-127697042 GCF_056783735.1 Eptatretus burgeri | reverse complement strand
GCATCCACATATCGTGTGTACAACCTATCCCCATCGCATGCGGAACGTGTGTCATACGCCGAGTACGTCGTAAAATTTTGAACATGTTTAAAATTTCTTGACGTACTCTACTTACTACGACGTATGATAGCGTACTTTAGCGTTCTACTCACGTATACCAAACTTACTCATATCGTATTTGACGTGCCCCAACGTTTTAGACACATTTTTCTTAGGTCGGCATACGCTGGCAAGATCGCTAAGGTGTGACCGCGATGTTGACACTTCCATTTCTACGGCAGTTATGATTCGAATCGTTGTGCGTCAGCCTTTTAATAGGCTACGTCACGACATCGTCGGCGATGCGTGCAACGCGCTATGCCTAAGTTAGACTATCGTTGGGCATCGGTTATGTAGGCCAACAACAGGTTCAGCATTCGTTGGTATAAGTTATCTATAACACAACGAAACGTTCTGTGTCCATTACTAATATGTTATGCATACGACCAACTCGTTATGAATACGTCCGAATCTTAAAAAAAAAACATCAAAAGTTCAACGTCAGCCAGCGTTTTACATACATTTTAATACGTTGCCATCGCTGGCTAAAACGTCAAGGTGTGACCGGGCCTTTATTCGCGTGCGAAGCGAAAAGCGCGGTTGAGCTGTCAGTCGCTTATGTACGTGTCTGCATTTTGTTTCGAGTGTGTGTGAAAAACAGTTCAACGGAGGAAATTGAAACTTTCCGTGTTGCATGACCATTTGATATGTATAAAGCGCATATTGAGCATACAGTGCAGTGAAAACCGTTCAAAATTAGAATCATTGCACCATCGCTTCGGCCTAATTATTGTGCTCGGCTGGTGAGAAAAAGCAATGATGAAGAAGAAGAAGAAGAAGAATTTATCTATAATTCCAGAAATGTGTGTGTGTGTGTGTGTATGTGTGTGTGTGTGTGTGTGTGTGTGTGTGTGTGTGTGTGTGTGTGTGTGTGTGTGTGTGTGTGTGTGTGTGTGTGTCTGTGTGTCTGTCTGTCTGTGACCGCTGTTTCTCAACAACCACTGGTCCAATCTAATTGAAACTTGCCAGGTATATTGCTGGGGACCTGAGTATGTGCCTTTTCAAGGTTTGATATAAATCTGACAAGTGTTTCCCAAGTTATGGCCATTTATTTACCAAACCAATGACAAGACACGGTGCTGCAGCCATTTATTTACCAAACCAATGACAGGACACGTTGCTGCGTAGGCGTGGCCGATGGGGAAAGGGCGCCTTAGTTACCGTGGCGTAGGAGTGGCAATGGTCAATGGCAGCGAATGTCATGGCAAGCAAAGACAGGGGGGTAAACTTGATTTTAATTTTGATTTTAATTAACTCTGTGTGTGTAAGTATCGCAGCAGTTGTTACTTCAATGCAAGCGATAATTCGTGGAATAATATGAACATTCCGTACGGGCACGCACTACTTCCGGATAGTGATGACTTCGTGTATTCTAATCATTTCTCGATTTATTATACGCATTTATAGATGAACAGAATGTCCCAATCCAGTCGTCATTTGCGACAGCGAAGGAACGGCCTGTGTGGTTGTTTGAAAGTTTTTTTGTTGTTTTTTGCACGTACGGCCATGCACTCGTAATAATAATAATTCGGCATTTTTACGATCTCCCGATTTATATTTTGTCGATCTATTCTTTGCGTCTTTTTCAGCCTTGGTAGTTATGAAAACACTTGAGAATGAGAATAAAATCTACTTTGTAAAGGTTAATGAATGCACTCGATGACAGACTCTTCAAAGTATCATTTGTACACATTTACCTCAGAAGTGTGGAGAGATGCGATTTCAAATTTGCCGCCACAACAGTTGGCTCAAACCAAGTCCTTCTCAGGACTGCGTGGGGGAAATATTCCATGAGTACCATCTAGTTCTTGTTTGTTCTCCTTTCCAGAGAATACACAGTTTCACAAAAAAATGTATACAGACTTTATCTATCTATAATTCCAGCAATGTGTGTGTGTGTGTGTGTGTGTGTGTGTGTGTGTGTGTGTGTGTGTGTGTGTGTGTGTGTGTGTGTGTGTGTGTGTGTGACCGCTGTTTCTCGACAACCACTGGTCCGATCTAATTGAAACTTGCCAGATATATTGCTGGGGACCTGAGGATGTGCCTTTTCAACGTTTGATATTAATCGGACAAGTGCTTCCAAAGTTATGGCCATTTATTTACCAACCAATGACAAGACACGTTGCTGTGTGGGCGTGGCCGATGGGGGAAGGGAACGTCAGCCGCGTTCCCCATTACGGGTTACAACGTACGGACTTCCGGAGAGTGATGACTTCGTGTATTCTAATAATTTCTCTATTTCTTATGCGCATTTGTAGATAAACACTATGCCCCAAGTTATGATCGTTTTCATATTAGATGGTGCATAAATTTCGGTAACATCAGCGTGAGCTAGGATGCTCCGAAGCAGGAAGTCATTTTTTTCTCTTCTCTTCTCTTTGTGTTTTTCCTTGCGATGACATGACGAAAAGGCAAAATATGTTGGCACAAATTGAATAATTGGCCATTAAAACGAAATTGCGAATAATCATGACTGCGATATGAGAACTTCTGGGCCATGCACGTACGGGCATGCCAGAACGATGGAACGGCCTGTGTGGTTGTTGTTTCTTGGTCGCGGTTTGAATTTTTTTTAAAAACTGGCACGTACTGGGTATCTATAATTCCAGCAATCTCTGTGTGTCTGTCTGTCTGTATCTGTGTCTGTGACCTCCGTTTCTCGACAACAACTGGTCCGATCTAATTGAAACTGGCCAGGAATATTCCTGGGGACCTGAGGATGTGCGTTTTCAACGTTTGATATTAATCGGACAAGCGGTTCCCAAGTTATGGCCATTTATTTATCAACCAATGACAGGACACGGTGCTATGACGTCACAATTAAAAAAATTTTTTGCACGTCCGGGCACGCACGTACGGGCCCGCACTGATATATCAAAAAATGATACCATCCTATCGTTCTGCACTGCCTTATGGGTAACAGCTGAGTGATTATGTGGAATTGGCTTGGATTGAACACCCCAGGAATGGACGTATCAACACGAAACACACCATAGATTGTGAAACTTTCACATTAAGATTTATGGATTACTCGTAGTAATGCCCGGCGTTGCTCGGGCTCGCAATAAAGCCTGGCGTTGCCCGGGCTTTCTTGCAAATTTCCTGAATAGCTGTTAGCGGTTAGGGGTTAGGGTTAGTGGTTAGGGTTAGCTGTTAGGGTTAGTGTAAGGGTAGCTAACCCTAACACTAACCCAACCCCGAACAGCTTGGCGAAGCGGAGGTCAACAGCGCCCGGGGAAAAGTGGAAATTTGCGTCTCCCGTAGGCCTTAAACTTGAGTGGATTTGAATGGAAAATCCCATAAGGGATATCGATTTATCGATTTTTTCGAATATCGGAAGTGTTGTGGAAAAAATTTATAGCCAATGACCTAAGTTGGACCAAAAGCCATAATCGTACCGAATTTGAATGGAATCCGTTGGAGTTTGTGAAAATGCATCAAAACGAATTTTGAGGGGCCTCTTAAGGAAGACAATAATATCATTAGTATATGTGCCAAATCTTGTTTCATTTCATGCAGTAACAAAAATCTGATGGTGGAACAAAGAAAGGGGCGTGCCGAAATATTAATGTAGATTAAACTGCCTGTTGTTGTTTATGAATGGATAGTTTAAGGACTGTGGAGGATAAAACCAAGTGTAAACAATATTGTTTTGGAAATATTCATGGGTTCAGACTCGGTGGTGTTGTAAAACTACATCTTCACTTTGTTTTGAGGTGAAAAAAAACGGAAGATACATGATGACGCAACGAATACGCAACGTCACTTCCGGCAAGGGCAAGGAAGGATGCAGCAGCGCTGCAGCGCTCCCCATTGCATCACATCGACTGATCAGTGATCGTACGTAATGCTGACGTCAGATGTTACGTCGTCACACGTCGCTCCTCTGTCATCTAATTCACTTTTCTGAAGTCCGGTATTAAAGTCTGCATGCATTTTATTGAGACACCCTGCGTATTTTTTTTAAAGGCGATATCGAAGGAGAGAAAGAGTGAATTTATGAAAACGTAAGGATAATGAAGCTCAAAAAACAATTATAAACATCTCAAAAAAAAATGGGCCAATCGAGCTCAAAACGTAATTATATGCACCTCAAAAAGTAACAGCGTTTAGTTTAACTTTGACTCCTCTGGAATGTGATTTCTGTTTTTATTTGTGTTGGAAACACAATTTGAAGGTGTCGAAGTAAAAAAAAAAATTAACGACGCAGTGTAAAGTTATTTTTAACACTCATTTTCCAACCGATAGGATTAATCGATTCACGCCTGGGCGTCTGAAAGACGGAGAACTTTTACGAACCGAGGTTTTGTATATATGCTTTGTTTTAAAGGAGGCGCCATTTTTTTCGTCGAAATAATATTCGTCGAAGAGAATTTTGAAACGGTCAATCTTACAACAACAACAACAACAACCCGAGTCGTCGGTAACAAAGATGGCGGAGACGAAGACGCAGGGCCCGAGTGAGGAGGCTGCGCAGGAGGAAACAAAGGCGGCCAAAGTAGTGAAGGTTGAAGAGAAGGTGGCTGATGCAGAAACGACTGCGTCAGATGGTGGCACCGATCAAAAGGATAACGGGTAGGGAAATCTGAGGGGAAAACGTCCTTTTATAGTCACAAATGGCGGGCTTGTTTGGGGCCTCGAGTATCAGATTTGGCGTGATGGGCCAAGTGGCGTCTTTCCTGTGTCCATTTACATTTTTATACAATAAAGAAAAGTTTGACGAATCGAGTTAGTGTGAAGTTACTGTGCCTGCGCCGAAGCACATCAATCCACGTACGGCGTGGTACAAAACGCGCGCCATTTCTGCGCTTCCCTCCCAAAGCGACTGTGAAGCTTTTTATTTTTGGTTTTTCAAACACGAGACTTCGTGATTCGATTAAAAATCGCAGGGGAAGTCGAGAACTTGTTTATCGCGGCGGGAAATTGTGTGCGGTCAAGCGGGATGAAGGTTAGATCGGTGAACTCTCAACTACCATGTGTCTCGGTTACCTGTAACGGTAACGGTGTACCTTCATCAAGGTGGATCGGATGGAGAAAGCGAGGACGGAGAATGTATTTCATATAACCGGACTCGGGTGACACATTAGCAAACTTTGAGAGCGCTGCAATCAGAATAATTTCACTCCAATGTTTGGGGCAAGAGCTTGCAGGTACAGAGGTTTGGTGGTGGTGGTGGTGGTGCTGGTGCTTAGACTCGCAAGTGGTCACGTTCGAAACCACCCCGAGTTTGGGGTCCACTCTGAACACCGAGAGATATTGATACTTCAAGCCCCAATTACAAAGAGTTCTTTCGATGGCTGTGGCATTTTCAAATGAATTAAAAACAAGCTTGAATGAGTTAAGATCCTCGTCCTCTTAATGATGACGTCATAAAAACGAATATGACGTCACTGTGATGTATCAGGTTTGCGATCAATTATCTGTGCTAATTCCCGGCTTGATTCCCGCAAACAGAATTCAAACAGCTTGCCTAGTTTCGGAGATAATGGTAGAGGTGATTTCCATTAGCGGCGATATTATGACGTCAACTTTTTTATCGGAAGAATTTCCAAAATCGGAGTTGGTTACTGCCTGCGCGTGGACTTTCTGCATAAACATGGCAAGTTTCACGAAGATCCGATGAAAAGTCTGGGTTGTGAAACAAAAAATGTCAAAAAATAGAAAGGACGTCATAAAAATTGATATGACGTCATAGTGATGTATCATATGTGCAGTATTTCATCTCTGCGAATGCCCTGTTCGATTCCCGTAAACAGAATTCAAAAAGCTTGCCTGGTTTCGGAGATAATTTTTAGGCGATTTCCATCAGCGGAGATATTTTGATGTCATAACTTTTTCTAGGAGGATTTTCAAAATCGGAGATCCCCACTGTCTGCACAGGGAATTTTTACATATATATGCCAAGTTTCAGGAAGTTTCGATGAAAACTGTAGGCTGTAAAACAAAGAAGTCCACAAGAACAACAACGTGAGTAAAACTTAGAGATCCTCCACCAGGATCTAAAAATCGTTTCAACACAAGGGATCTCCATTGATAATATTTATAATTAAATTACTTTGTACTGCTGGGGTGAAGCTTCACATTCAGTGCACGGGGGTTGTTATCAGCATTGTCTGTTTGGCTGTGAGCAGGATATCTCAAAAAGGTTCTGAACTGATTCGGATGAAACTTGGTGGATAGGTTGGATGTGTGCCAAGGGAGAATTGGTTCGATTTTTATGAAGATCCAGATTCGGATCCGATATTTTTTTTATTTTCCAAATGCTTTTTCACCATTGAGAGATGGGGCCAAAAACGATATATTTCTCTGTCTCTGTCTCTTTCTCTGTCTCTTTCCCTGTCTCTTTCCCTGTCTCTTTCCCTGTCTCTTTCCCTGTCTCTTTCCCTGTCTCTTTCCCTGTCTCTTTCCCTGTCTCTTTCCCTGTCTCTTTCCCTGTCTCTTTCCCTGTCTCTTTCCCTGTCTCTTTCCCTGTCTCTTTCCCTGTCTCTTTCCCTGTCTCTTTCCCTGTCTCTTTCCCTGTCTCTTTCCCTGTCTCTTTCCCTGTCTCTTTCCCTGTCTCTTTCCCTGTCTCTTTCCCTGTCTCTTTCCCTGTCTCTTTCCCTGTCTCTTTCCCTGTCTCTTTCCCTGTCTCTTTCTCTCTGTTTCCTCCTCTCTCTCTATCTATCTGTCTGTCTATCTGTCTCCCTCACTCTCCATTTGTGTGCACGATATCTAAAAAAGTTGTGGACAGATTCGGATGCGAAACTTGGTGGACATATTGGGTGTGTGACAAGGAAGAATTGATTCAATTTCGGTGAAGATCCGAATCTGGATCCAAATTTTTTTTAAAGTTATTCTTCACCATTAAGAGATAGGCCTAAACTGATATATGTATATATATATATATATTTATATATTTATATATTTATATATGTGTATATATATATATATATATATATATCTATATATATATATATATATATATATATATATATATATATATATATATATATATATATATCTATATCTATATATATATATATATATATATATATATTGTTGCGAATTCGCACCCGCCGGTGTGCGATCGACCGCTCGACTCAAATGGCGGCCGCCTCGTCCACCGGAATGGACAATTCAGTCGTGAACCTCTCGGAACAACGCCGGGAGCTTGTCACGGGTCGGGGTTTAACCTCACCACGATCGTGCCAATTGCCCACCCGCGCAGGATAGGGTTGCTCGCCAAATTCGATCTACCTAAGTACCTGCGCGAGTGGTCGACCGGGCGATCGTACCACGCCACAGGCCGACTCCAAACACGAACCGCTTAAGCGGTCCGTTCTGTGCTACAGTGATAACCGAGCGGTGTTATCATCGGCCTTGACGGTTCCAATTAATTACCGGGATGTTGAACCCACTACGAACCCCTTTCGTGAAGCAGGATGGAGAGTCAATAAAAGGAAAGGAGACGAAGCGAAGCAGGAACAATTACACACAAGCACGTTTATTCACACACACAGACAAGCATGTATCCACAGCAAAAGAAAAATGCACATAAAAAGCAAAGGAAGAGTTAAAACCAAATACGCGTACACACGGCAACACTGAAAGCAATACTACTTTTAGAACAGGCGCCACCCACAGTCATTTACACAAACCTAAAGAAAAGAAAGGACTTCCCTTGGTGCGGCCGTCGAGTCCTCCTCCCACGACCTCCACTCCGAGCTCCGTCTCCTCCGCCGTCCTCCACTGCTGACTCGACCAGACTCGACGACGACAGCTCGACTTCAACGAGCTCCTTGGGCTCCGCGAGTTCCACGGGCTCCACACCGACGCAGAGACACTCGACCACGACGACACAGCTCGACTTCAACGAGCTCCTCGGGCTTCGCGAGTTCCACGAGCTCCACACCGACGCAAAGACACTCGACCACGACGACACAGCTCGGCGAGGACCCAGCAACGACTTCAGACGGAGGCGAGTTCCACGAGTCAGGGAGAGAGCGAGAGGAAGAGGGAGAGCGCAGGAAGAGGGAGAGCACAGGAAGAGGGAGAGAACGCGCCCCGCCCGTGTCCGACTTTTATAGCGCTGGGCTCCACCCTTCACTCCGCCCCGTTTTCGGTTCCACCCTCCTTCGAGAAGGTACTCGAAAAGGGGCGTTCCCTCACCCCGACCGCCTCACGCTGTCTATCCACCAATCGGCAGCGAGCTGCCCTTCCCCCCTTCCCTCACACCAAGCGCGGGGAAGAATGGCGGGAAAAGCCCACCAGCATCGTTGGCGGTTTTTGTTTGTTTGAAATAAAAGATGGAGAAAGAAAAACGACTAACTGGAGGATCGCAGCCCGAATGGATCACATAAATTCCCTCTATACAACTGGTTTGGGCTAACTACACATGTACCTATCGAGATATCTCACCTGAGGGCCCTTTATGGTGTAATGCGAATTTTCACAGCCGTAACAATATATATATATATATATATATATATATATATAATGTATATATATCACGATATCTCAAAAAGTTGTGGATGGATTCGCATGAAACTTGGTGGACAGGTTGGGTGTGTGGCAAGGACGAATTGATTCAAATTTGGTGAAGATCCGAATCCGCATCTGGGCACGAGAATTATTTAGTTTCTAAAGTGATTCTTCACCATTGAGAGATCGGGCCAAAAACGATATTGTCCTGGAAAGCATGATATTTCAAAACGTTATTGGGCCCAATATATTCCACTGGATCAGGCATTATGTGGCAGAGATATGCGCTGCACTGGGTGCCCTTGTAGTTACAACTGTTGCAGAAACTCTTGATGCAGGGTTTATTCTAACGTGCAATTGTACCCCTTTTGTGCAGTTGTAAATTCAAAATGTGCAGTTGTAAATCCAGATTTGTGCAGTTGTCAATTTGTTCTTTGTTTGAATTTGCATGGCTTGGGTGTCATAAACTAGGAACAAACCACAATAGACGTCACTGATAGTCTGATAGCTGACCAAAACTTATTTTTTTTATTAACCTTACAATATAATGCAATCATACATATTACATAAATCATAATATACTAGTGCATGCCCGTAGGTGCAAACAAAACAAAACAAAAAAAACTTTCAAACCTCATGCCAGAAACAACTACACAGGCCGTTCCTTCGCTCTCACGTGGCCGTACATGCAAAAAACAAAATCTTTCAAACCGCGTGCCAGAAACAACCACACAGGCCGTTCCTTCGCTCTCGTAAACGACGACTGGATTGGGGCATTGTGTTTAAGAAAGTACAGAAATCGAGAAAGAAAGAATACAGTTAGTCGATAAATCAAGAAAAAATCGAGAAAGAATACAGTAATCGTCAATGACTGGATTGGGGTATTGGGTTTAAGAAAATCGAGAAAGTACAGAAATCGAGAAAGAAAGAATACAGTAATCGTCACTGACTGGATCGGGGTATTGGGTTTAAGAAAATCGAGAAAGTACAGAAATCGAGAAAGAAAGAATCGGGAAAGAATACAGTAATCGTCACTATCCGGAAGTGAAGTCCTCACTGTCCGGAAGTTCACATATGGCAGTTACGATTGTTCGCAATTTAGTTTTAATGGCCAATTATTCAATTAGCGCCAATGTATTTTGCCTTTTATCGCAAGGAAAAACACAAAGAGAAGAGGAAAGAGGAGAAAAAAAAGTGAAAAAAAAAATTTACTTCCTGCTTCGGAGCATACCGGCACTCTGATGTTACCCAAATTTATGCACCGTCTAAAATGAAAACGATCATAACTTGGGGTATTGTGTTTATTTATAAATGTGCATAACAAATCGAGAAATTATTAGAATACACGAAAAAAAAAACGTGCAAAAAAAAAAATTACTTCCTGCTTCGGAGCATACCAGCACTCTGATGTTACCGAAATTTATGCACCGTCTCATACGAAAACGATCATAACTTGGGACATTGTGTTTATCTATAAATGCGCATAACTAATCGAGAAATTATTAGAATACACGAAAAAAAAAAACGTGCAAAAAAATAATTCACTTCCTGCTTCGGAGCATACCAGCACTCTGATGTTACCGAAATTTATGCACCATCTAATATGAAAACGATCATAACTTGGGGCATTGTGTTTATCTATAAACGCGCATAAATCGAGAAATTATTAGAATACACGAAGTCATCATTATCCGGAAGCCTGTACGTTGTAACCCGTAATGGGGAACGTGGCTGCCCGTAAAATTTTTTAATTAATTAATAAATAAATATTCAAACCGTGAGCAACAAACAACAACCACACAGGCCGTTTCTTCGCTGTGGCGCGGAAGTTCGCATATCACAGTTACGATGACTCGCAATTTCGGTTTTAATTGCCAATTATTCAATTTGCGCCAACGTATTTTGCCTTTTCGCAATGTCCTCACAAGGAAAAAGAGAAGAGAAGAGAGAAAAAAAAATTACTTCCTGGTTCGGAGCACACCAGCACCGAAATTTATGCACCGTCTCATATGAAAACGATCATAACTTGCGGCATTGTGTTTATCTATAAATGCGCATAAGAAATCGAGAAATTATTAGAATACACGAAGTCATCACTCTCCGGAAGTATGTACGTTGTAACCCGTAATGTGGAACGCGGCTGAGCTTCCCTTCCACATCGGCCATGCCCACGCAACAATGTGTATTGTCATTGGTTGGTAAATAAATGGCCATAACTTGGGAAGCACTTGTCCGATTATTATCAAACCTTGAAAAGGCAAATTCTCAGGTCCCCAGCAATATATCTGGCAAGTTTCAATTTGATCGGACCAGCGGTTGTCGAGAAACAGCGGTCACACACGCACACACAGACACAGACACAGATTGCTGGAATTATAGATAGATGACATGGACTACCACATTTCACATTGCAAATTATATCTTAAACAGTGAGGATTATCAAACGTATTTACAGTCGATGTGAAACCACAAGTGGTTGCTCAGTCACACAAAGAACAAAATCATAAACCTGAGCCTGAGGTTGACTTTGACTAACATTAGAACCAAGTTTCAGGTAAGTCCAACTCCCTCGCTGTCTTTGGCATGAGTAAGATTAAACAAAATCTGTAGAACTTAACGAAAATGAACATTTGAACCTGTCCAAGTAAGCAAAACTGTAAGAAGTTAGAATTTCTTGACCTTCTTAGGTGGTACCTCCACCTCGTCAGGCTCGTCATCCTCTACTTTGTGTTCTGATTCTGTGAAAACTCCCTTGAAGTGGACTTGAAACTTTGCTTTGTCATGGCTTTTGTTTCTGCGTGCCTTTGATGACAGCCAAATCATAAGCGCCTCCCTTGGATCAAATGCTTCTAATGGTGGCATGTTGTAATGTATGTACAAATACAGATTTTCCGTCTCCACTGACATTCTTAATCTTTCACATGTTTTCAGAGCATTGCTGCTACTTATAAGACGCTCAACATCTGCTGAATGAGGCTTGGCAGCCACAACTCTGCTTAATGCCTTCACCAAATTTGGAAACAGTTCTTTAGACACCAGATACTTGACCAGCTTGTTGAGAGTTAAGTCTTTTCCTTGTCCAGAAGACACAAGATCTTGGTATTCCATACCGAGTTCCTCAAGGTCCAAATCTGGACATAGCTGATGAACAGCCTTGATGTCAGCATCTTGTAGCTTCAAGAAGGGCACCAGTACCTCCATCATGTGTTTGTCAATGTCACTGTCAAACACCGTAGTGCTCGGCTGCTTTGCAGCCTCCATTTTTCCTGCCCCTGCCTCGCATGAGAGTTTGTGCAGTTGTAAATTTTCCTTCGAATAAACCCTGTCTTGATGGGAAGCTTAAATCGATTTTTGTAATCACATTTGTTTCAAACTCTTCAGATGCCATATTACTGTGTCAGTTTGTTTTAAACTCATTGCAGTATCAGTACTGTAATGCCTGCCAGTTCGACCAGCACATTGCCCACTCTCTACTGGTTAAAGGAATTCTCTTGGCCTTTCTGCAGTTCTTGGAGCGGAGTGGAGGGATCGACAGAGATGAGTGGCATATACGAATGTCATGAAATTGTTTTTATTTCCTTTTGTGTACAAAATTGAGGTTCCCGTAAGAGCTATAGGACACAGAACAACACTGAGAGAACAGAAAGCAGGGAAACACCAACAGTCGGCTGGAGGGACACTTGCAGCAGTTTGAAGACAAGATCTGTCCCATGGAAGAACTTGATGGGTAAAACGCAACACAGTCACCTTCCCAGTCGGAGAGTTGAGTGATTGATTGTTCATGGGGTAGAAAAGATTGAGTCGGGATGAGATGGGTGGGGGGGGGGTGGTGCGGCATTGACGTGAGACAATGATGCACTGCGTGCATTTGAAGTCCTTGAGGGAGGAGTGGGATTGAGGTCTTTGAAATAAATAAATAAAAACAATGTCATCCGCAGGGTGACCCGTATCTTACCAAAAGGTGACCACGTGTGACTTCTTTAAGGTCACACTGAGGTGAACAGAGCTGCTATCCACCAGGAGCGACTCCTTGAGGAATATCTGCCTACGAGAGATTCCGATGAGAATCGTTCTACAGAGTAACCATGAAAAATATGCGTTTTCCTCATAACGTCACCAAATGACGTCATAATGTCTCAAGCTTGACATATCTAGAAAGCACTCATCGAGGTGTTCAATTTGAGGTACTACACGATATGGTTCCTAAAACTTGAAAATTTGACCTTGGGGTCAAATATGTTTGACCTCAGGCGCGAACCATGAAGGTCAAGGCCAATCGCCACCAAAAATTAATCAGCTGAGCGCCAGACCATGAACTATATTCCCATGAAGTTTGAAGACGATCCGATCAAAATTACTCAAAAAATAAGGGTTTGGTCGATTCCCCTGATTTGCGACAAAGTGACCTTGACCTTCAAAATTTTGTGCACTGAAAGGGACCTCTATAGGCCTCTGATATGCATAGTTACAAAAATTTCCAATGATAACTGTGCTCTGCAGAATTTTTTATACGTGATTACAGACAAACGAACAAAAAAAAACATACAAGCTGACTAACATATCTTGCAAAAACTTCATTTTGCCAAGATAATAAAGATTGGAATTGGGTGGAAAGCATCAATTTTAGGAGTGGAAACACAGGGTTTACTGTAAGGTTGCAGGTCTGGTTTCCTGGCTTTGTAGGCCAGCTTGGAAATGTGGCTTTCCTCCTCTCAGACTTGCTATTCCCCAGATACTGTTCCTCCCAGATTCTCAAGCTTATTTTGTTATCAAAGCTATTAATGCTTACGTAAACCTGTTTGATAATTTGCAGACCAGTATAGATTCCAAATTAGCACGCTCATTTCATACAACCATGTGTTTATGGAGTGTACAGATGAATGTGTTGTTCTTCAATCACAATATGAACATATTTAAATCGAGCAAACCATCAGGATCATAAAACAATACAAGACTCAGCTGTTGCTGTGTAAGCTTTTGTGAGGAGCACAAATGCTCACATAAATGATCATTGTTTTGGGAGTATCGAGTATACACCTTTCATTCATATGCTGTACCTTTAAATTACGTATGAATTTGTCTAGCTTTGTACATATACCTGTATTACACTTGTGCTATGATTTATTGTCCCTGCAATGATTTTCCTCAGCAAGAAAAAGTCTGAGAACTGGCGCGATGATCATCGCGCTTCTCGCTTGCGGCGTGGCCGGTTTCAACCATACTCCCGAGGACCTCGTGGCAGCAGTGCTGCTAGCGGTGGGGCTGGTGGTGGTGGTGGTGGTGGTGGTGGTGGTGTGCGTGGAAGTAGTGATACATCCTCTGACCGTCGCCCTGGCAACCGGGTTTTCATCAGCAATGTGCCATATGAGATGCGATGGCAGGTCATCAAGGATTTGATGAGAGACAAAGGTGATGACAAATATAAGTTTTTGCTATCAACCTTACTTTATCATTATGGTGTACAACTGTAGAATGCAGTAGTTTCATGCCCCCCCCCACTGCCCCCTCCCCTCCCACCACCCCTTCAATTTATTCAATCCATTCCATGTCTCTTTTCTCATTTGTCCATTAATTAATTATCGCTGTGATGCAGTGACAAGTGCGTATAACTCTGAATTTGGCAATTTTAATAGGGAATTTATTTATTTTCGGAATGACGGTGTGTTTTGGTGTTATACATTTGAAGATTTATTTTTCTTTCAAACCACTGAAAGACATTACATACCCATACCATCAGAATCCCATCCTCTTACCAAAACATTTGTTGGGACCACAACTTGCCCGATGCACTCCAATGATGTCCAACATCATGGGTAAATTGGTATATAAATGGTGTAATTCCAAAACATTTAAAATAAGAAGCTTCCTTTCTCTCTTGTATTGTCTTTCTATGGCTTCCCTCACCTTAATCACACATGCACACACACATATATATACATGCACACATACACATGCATAGTTTAGTCACAACTCTAATAAAGCAAACAGCAAGTAAAGCCAAGATTGGAAGACAGCACACCATAGCAAAATTCTTCTGGACACTTACACACCTCAGACTTGAATTCCATGCAAACCGTGTTTTGTAAAATGTTGCTTAAGCATGATCGTATGTTAATCTGTTTATAATTTGAGACCGGTATAGCTTTTATTATTTATAGTATAATGTTTTGGCATTAAAATTGTATGTGAAAACATTAGAGTAAAATATTATTTTTTGTTTCGTTATGTATTTTGTTTGTTTTTTTATTACCTTTTTATGTCCACATGTGGTTTTTACATGAACCCAGCTTACTCCCCATCGTTAACCTCTTTGCTACGAATGCCCAGCTCTGAACTGGCTTGAAAGCATTTTGGAAAATGACGTCAAAGGATTGTAAGCTGAAGCTCACAAGATCCAGCAAATTGCAATTATGTGTTACAGTATCAGAAGTTGGGCCACCCCATCAACATTGGGTTTGTGTTTAATATTAATGTTCTATTTGAACCTATTTGCTTTCATCCAATGGTGGCGGTTCACTATTTACCTTGGAGGAAGAACGGGGGGGGGGGGGAGACGAAACTGTCAGGGAGCCCAGAAATGGATGTTTTACACCTGTAGCAAAAATTAAATGGGGATTGAAATATGGGATTGATGGGCCAATTGGCCTCCTCATACAAATGACGGTTGATCTGCCAAAAGGCAGTTCGTTATTTCGACTCTGTTCTAACATCAATTTGATTTTATAATTTAAAGTTTTTATTGTGACGTTGACCTTCTACGTGTGAAAGCAATCCCGTTCAGCAAATTTCACGTAAATTGGATCAGTGGTATGGAAACATATTTGTAACAAATAAACTCCTACTTTTAGCTTATCTGCAATTTCAATTATTTTATTATTAATTTAAGGTATTGTCTTTTTTATTATTTTTTATTATTATAAGGTACAATTATTATAAGGTATTGTCATCGGGCACTGTCCGTCTGTCTCCCATTTGATTTCTCTGGCCAAACCATTGGACCAATCCGGCTGAAATTTGGCAGCAACGTTCTTCTCCTGACTGGTAACATGGATTACAAAGCTCGTTCCAGTCACTTAACTTTAAGGAAGTCAAAATGGCCGGCTTAGTAAATTTCTTGAGACATCTTCAGTCATAATGCCAACAAATTCGGGTTACAACATTAGGACAGGTTATTGATGTTGAATTGCAGAGGTCATGCCGAGCATGTGACTTGAAGTGTGTCAAAATGGTGGACTTGGTAGATGTTTGGGAAAATTGCGTAAATTCCTTCAAAAACCTTCCTCTACAGATCCACCTGACAGGATGATTCCAAACTTGGGTTACAACATTAGGCCAGGGCCTAATATGGAATAGGCAAATCCGAGAAGTGAACGTAGAATTCTTCTTACATTTGCTTCTGACTTTACCTATAACTTGTTGACAACTGTATACGCAATTTCCAGTTACTTCGGCCTGGATTCGGGATCAGCGGATGATCATTCGGATGATCATTTAATCACGATTAAAATTTATTTTTTGATGATGCGGGAGATATCTTTATTTAAATCAGTGGAGGAAATATACACCATGTCTGATATTATTTGGGTCTTTCATGTCTCCGACGATGCCTTTATCTCCTGGCATGCATCATTCCCCATGACAAAAACCGGAAACAAAAAAACCGGAAACAAAAAAAACCCAGAAACAAAACAAAAACGGAAGCAAAAAGGTCATAGCCAACGACACGTATTCACAATTGGCAGGGTATTGTGTTGTTTTTGTTGTTTCCTATTCTCTCATGTGCACGCGTTAAGTAATATGCACAAGATAGAAATAAAACCCAATCGTGTTTATTCACCGCACAGCGTTTAAAAACAACCAGAAGCAAAAGGTCATAGATCACGACACAGATTCCAAATAGCCAGGGGTAGGTATTGTGTTGTTGTTGTTGTTGTTGTTGTTGTTGTTGTTGTTTCCTATTCTCTCACGTGCACTGGTTAAGTATGAAGCTCACTGCGTTCGCTATTAAAGCTACAGATCCAGTGGCCCTGTTTTTATATACTGTATATAGATAGAAAATAGATTCCATTAATTTGTGATTTGTTTTGAAGAAAATTGCATAATTTGCAAGAAGTCAAGGGTTGAACTTCTCACTTGAGATGGATTGCTGTCAAGATTTGACATTGTTTATGCAATCTTTGTGTTTTTAGCCCATCCCCCGCACAGCGGAAGACGTGGTTTTGCAATCGCATGTGTCTGTGCCCGTATGTCTATGTGCCTGTCCGTGCCGTAACTTTTTACCTTTTGAGCTTTTATCATCAAATTTTCAACAAACCCTCATGAGAATATGGAGAATAATTTTCATCATTATTATTATTATTAACAACCACTTGTCTGTCTGACACAATTTTCAGGGTATGAGCGACCATACCGCTCCCCCCCCTCCAACTACTCCCCAATGGAGAATATTTTAATGATAACTGTGACATCATAGGTCATGTGGTATGGATTAAACACAAAAATTAATACATTATATCTCTGAAGCCGATGATTGGAAAAATTTGAAACTTGGCACATCTCATTCTACTCCCAATGGGGAATAAGGGATTGTAAAAATGACGTCATCGGTAAAGTGGGAGACCAACCATAAATGTTTTAATCAAAATCCTTGTTTACCATTGAGATTCAGTGTGTACGTCCAGGCCGTAACAGTTTTTACCAATTGAGCTTTTGTCATCAAATCTTAAACAAACCTTTTTATGAGATTGTGGAGAACACAAATGAATAACATGAACATTAAATTTATTATTTAAATATATATGGGCTTTGCATTTTCTGATGCTTTCAAGTTAGCTCACCTGGAACGTCGTTCCGGGGGAGCTGATGGAATTGCGTGTCATCAATCCGTTTGTCCATCCACAATTACTTTCAACTTCTCTGAAACTACACATACGATTTTCATGAAACTTTACCACAATCTTCATCACCGTGTATGTACCAAAGTTTGTTCATAGCATTTAATAAGTCGGGGTCTGAGGGGGTTTATGGAGGGAGCTTACAGTGGGGTTGACCCCCCAAAGAGATATTTGCTTTCTTTTCAGAAACGACACGCAATTCCGATGAAACTTTACCACAATCTTAATTACCTCTGGTGTACCAAAAGTTGTTCACGGCCTTAAAAAATACCATTCCATAGGTATTTACTTTCTTCTCCATGACATTTTGTGGGTCATACATGCCAACCAGTGGTTCCCTGGTTATCTTATCCGGCCACGAACAGGTATTGCCCCTATATCCAGGGGTATTGCCCCTATGTTTTTTCTTTTTATTTGTGCAATCAAAACTTTTTGGTGGTGGTTTTCATGCATGAAGTATTCCACTAACACATAAGTGATAAATTGGGCAGGGGAGGAAACTCTACATACCTGCATACAACAGAAGAATTCAGAGGTGGGCAGCAGTAAGGGGCATTCATCAAAAGACACTGAAGTCATGTTTGCATTGGTTGGAGCCTGTGCTCAGGTGCGAGGAGTGGGATGACTTCAGCTAAGGTTTTTGATGTGGATATGCATTTGGCAAGAGGAGAAAGGGCCGACCAAACCAAAACAAGACTTAACCCTGATGAGGTGGAGAAGGACAGGAAAGAAAGGTTGAGTTGCAGAGAGAGGATTCTTGGGATTGGAAGTGTGGAGAGAGGGGAAAGTCGTCTGACTGACCCCACAAGGTGGGATGACTTTGGGCTATTAAAGTATTTGTAGTTGGTATACATTAATATACTTGTGGGACAAATATTTTTTCGCATGGCGGGGGGGGGGGGGGGGTGGGTGGGTGCGGACGTCTCGGAGAAAAACAAAATAACAAACGATGGCTTTGTTTCCAGACCATTCGGGTCAAGAAAATGTCAGTTTTTGCTCCAAGGTGTAATTGATGCTCAAAAAGAAAACACCAGTAAAAGAATAATTTTTTTGAATAAACTTCCCAGCTATTTTAATTTACACATATGGTGCCAACATGTAACTTCCCCCTTCATTTCTCCTTCTTAACATAACAAGTAGATAGCAGCTAATTGTGCCTCCAGAGTGTAGCTGCAGCTTTTTTGTGCTTGAGGGTGGATAGATTGTGTATTTTTCTATTTTAATAATATATTGTCAGACTGTACTATTCACAGGGATTACGTTCCTGAAAATTTTTGCTCATGTCGGGGCATTTAAAATACACTGTATTTATTTATTTATTTATTTACATGATCTGGGCTCATGAAAGAGTGATATCGCACAACAAAGGGACCAGGAGGAGGAAGGGGAAACACCAACAGCAGGGCAAAGGGAGAAAGTAGATGGAGACGGCCAAACAAGGGATGCGGGTAACAATGAGGGAGAAAAGGAATGATTTTATGTCGGCTGCGATGATGGATGGATTCCATGACCTTGCTGACGATTGGAAGGAAGGTGATTGGGCTGTAGTTAAGGGGACCAGGTTTTGCACCTTTTTAATGCAATGTTGTGATGTTGGCTGATTTCTAGTTTCCCAGGTGGATGAAGGAGGCCAGTTCTGAAGTGTATTTAAAAAAATATGGATACGAATAAAAACCATGAATATGTGAAGCGTGATTGCAGAAGCTGGTCACACTTGATGACCTACGAATAGTGGGGTCCGACAGTACATTACTTCTAAATGTCATGCAAGTTGATCATAGAAATGGCACCGAGTTTGTGGCTTGTTGGCAAAAAGAAGAAAGCAATGCACAAATAGTGCACACTCATTACTGGTCTAGGCTTTAGCCTTTCCCTGGCTTTTTTAATATATTTATTTTTGTCTCTTTGGAGAGCCACAGCTTCGGCTGAATGAAGTGTTGGTGCATGGTGTTTATTGAATGTCCGCTTGTATCAGCGTTTATTGAATGTAATGCTTTCTACTGTGGCATTTAATGTCTCGGGCTCGGAAGGAGTGCTGGCCTTGAGCCAGGGCTAGTTTTGATTGCCCATGGTCTGTAAACTTCTCCTTCTGTACGTGCTGAACCACGAGTGGAGTGTTGTTAACAGGCCTCGTGGGAATCCTGTGCTTGATGAAAGAAATATTTTTCAAGGTTGAACAGAAGTTCTATTGTGTTCATCTTCTCGGTCATTTGGAGCCGTGGACGTGCGAGCCATGGCACCTTGAAGCTGCACGATGTGATGACTTTGTTTGCTTGCTATGCTCGACTTCCTCACCAGAATTTGATGGGGGTGTTCCGAAAGCCTGGACTGGATTGCTTACATTATCTAGCTGATGTGCGTGGCGCATTGATCACCTCGCCACAGGTTGTTTTCATGCTTGCGATGTTGGTTGTTTGCTCGAGTTGCATTAGTTTTTTGTTTGTTTTTTTGATTGGTGAAAATGTTGAACTTTTGGCAATGCAAAACGTTTCCAAGGTAGCCAGTGAAGCCTCATCCTGCTGTTCAAATGATCCACATCGACTGTTCGACATTTTGGTTGCTTACTCATTGCAAAAGCAATCTCAAGCTTGGAAACCTTGTTTCAACATTGCTTCTGATGCTGACATAAGTGGCACCAACTCTTCAAAGGCTTTTTAATGACTTATTTATTTATTTTATTTTTTATCCTTTGGTATTTGCTGAAATATATGGTAAAACAAGGTGACGAGACCGATGCTTTTCAAGGCTCATAGCCTGTTGGTTGAAGCAACTGCTCTCCGGTGTGCGGCAGCAAAAGCCAAGCACAACATTTTGGCTCGTCGTTGCTGCTTTGCCTTCAAATGGCTGTGTTGTCTCCAGGTGCTGCAGCTGGGTGCTGCAGCCAATGTAGCTGAATTGAGCTTAGAGCTGGACACTGTTGTTACGCACAGCTTATCGATGTGTGTGTCTTGGTTCTTTTCCGGTTTGTTCCCTGTTGGATCTGGTTACTAGTGGGTGAGGTAACTTACGTGGAGCTCTTTGTGGATGCGGAAGGGAAATCGATGGTAAGTGGTGCTACTGCTTTGAGGGTTTTGCACTCAAACGCAGTGTTTTTACATTGCATTTTGTTTGTCAAATTTACTTGCTTTAATGCTTGGTGTTTGTTCGTGTTAGCCTGGATTAGCGGATTTACAGCTTGTTAATTTTGCCTGCAGTGTGGCTGTCCCCATGTGGTTGACAGTGCTGTATATCTTAGCCAGGATAACCAAGTGTTTGGCTTATTTTGCAGGCCGGATGCACTGTGTGTCCATGAAATACTTTGTCATCTAAATTCGAAAGACATTTGCTGATGTCTTTCAAAAGTGACCCCCCAATGATGCTGATTACACCCCCTCCCCTCCCTCCCTCCCACTTCTGTCCCTTTATTTTGCTCCAAAAGCTGTGTCTGCTGTCGCACCAGAAATTTTGAAACGTTAATTCGATACTGATCATTTTAAACGTAGCATGATTTGCAATTCTGATATGCACCATGTGCATTCCACTTCCCCCTCTCTCTCTCTCTTTCTCTCTCTCTCTCTCAATTGGTTGTTGGGCTGTAAGTAGTGAGGCAGCTGCTAGGAATGTGTTGCTGTTGTAGGAAGTGTGAGTTTGATAAAGTTGTGTGGATTATGTCTATCGTAGCATTTCTATGTAAGAAAAGGCAGGATTTTTTTTTAGGCTAGCGTGTATAGTGAGCGCATCACTGGTGTATCTCTCTCTGTTGTTTATTTGGAAATTGGGCTTTTTAGCTGTTGTTATCGTCGTCGTCGTCATCATCGTTTACATTGTGTACAGCCGTGCATTTATTTACCGACATCTGATTTGATTTTTCTTCCTTTCATGTTTGTCGTGTTTGGTGGGAATTCATCAGGGCTGTGGGTAAGTTCCTCTTCTCCAAGTCGCTTTGGCCACGTGATCACTTTTGCACATCCCTCTCCGTGAGGTCTGCTCCGATAACCACATGGTTTGTTTCCTTTCAGCGTTGTCGAGTTCAAAGATTCGGAGCATATGAGCAAAGCCGTTGAGGTGATGAATAAATACGACTTGCATGGCAGAACCCTCAGTTTGAAAGAGGTAAGGTGAAAAAGTTGTTTTGGTTGTTTTTGGCCGAAGTTACAGTGCTCAGGGCTTTGGTGCTCGTTTGAGAATGTTCCAAGTGTTGGTTGTGGCATTGTTGGTATTTATTTGCTTATTAGCAAAGCTGATACCTGCTTGGCCGAGATTAAATGGTTAATTTTTAGTGTTTATTTGTATGGAATTTCTGTTCATCTTCACCCTTGAATAATGCAATGAAGCAGGGGTCATGAATGGGATATTCATGAAATGTTGTGAAAGGATCTTCTTCGCAGATTATGTGATGGGCTATACAAAAACATATCGCATTAGAATCACCACAACCAACTCTCCCCTGCCCCTCAGCAACCCCAATTCATCAATCGCCCACCCCAAACGCTGTCATCAAACCCCTTTCTCATACTCCAAGTCCACACCCCCCCCATCCTCCTAAATCTTAAGTCCTCAACCTCCCCCTCCAAAACTTACCCACTAATCCCCTTCGCCACTCCATGCCTTCAAACACCCTCCCCACCACAAAATACCAGGATATGCCATTGCTGATAGAGCATGGGTGTGGATGTGGCTCATTACCTCCACCACCGAATGTGAAAGGAGGTTTATGTTCTCACTCGTCTATTTGTTTGTGAACAAAATACTTCAAAAAGTTGTGGACGGATTCCGATGAAACTTGGTGGGCAGGTTGGGTATGTTACAAGGAAGAATTGATTCTTCAATTTTGGTTAAGATCCCAATCTGGATCCGGATCCGAGAATTTTTTAAGTGATTCTTCACCATCGAGTGATGGGTAAAACGATATGCAGCACGATATATCAAAAAGTTCAGATGAAACCTGGTGGATGAGTTGGTCAGGTGACGAGAACAAGCTGATTAAATTTTAGGTCAGATCCGAATCCAGATTGGGGCCTATCAGTGGGATACAGAGCGTAAATTAATCAGCCCGCCGGAGGTTTGCTCCCTCCTGAGTGTCTTGCCACTTAACAATGGAATGATTCACCAGATCCACAACACGTCTGTCACAAGAGCTGAAAAGTGTTCATTCCATCAGAAGTTGGTTGACAACAAGAAAAAAAGGATTATAGCTTCAGTACTCATGCTGTTGCACTGAATACAACATAACTACTGGTTTCATCATACACATAGAAATTGATTTTGGAAAACCAAATTATCATCAGCCCGTTGGACTTGGTCTGAAATTGGGGTGGGCTTACGGATTTTGTCTCGATTTTCGTGTCCGTGTGTGCGTGCGTCCGCAACCATATCTCAGGCATGTCCAGACCGATTTTATAAGTACTTTGTACAAATACAACAAATGATGGTATCCATATGCGCATCATTTTTGTTTTGTGATGCGATCAAAGATGGCTGACTGGCAGACATTTTAGTTGGAAAAAAAAATACAACCTGATGTTGAACACGTCCTCAACCATTTCTCGGATACGCATTTACTGATGTTGTTCAGACTTGGCACACAGATAAGGAATGATCGCTTACGTATGCACGTCATTTCTTTTCAACATCTGATCCAAGATTTCCAAATGGTGACCATTTTGTTACTTAAATGTGTCCCCAACCATTTCTCACACATGCATGGTCCGATGTTGTTCAAACTTGGCACAAGCACAGCATATGACGGCATACACATGCAGCTCACTGTACTTTGCGATCTGATCAAAGATGGCCGACTGGTGGACTGACGACCATTTTAGTGGTGCATAAATATGGACCAGCCCTTGAACTCGAAGCAGCAAAATTATGAAACAATGGGTGCTCTGACATTTTATGTCTGTTATACTTGTCATTATTAAAAATAATGATGAGCATCCTTAAAAATATTGTGTTTTTTGTATTTTTAATTTTGGCTCGGTTTTATTTCATCATCTGACTGAAATAACTGAGCTCCAAAGATAAAACTTGGTGCTGTCATCATCAGATCCACATGTCTCTTGTTTGAGCTTCAGTATGTTGGGTAGTTGCCCACACTGTCATCGATCCATTATGATGAGGTGTTAATTTTCAGCATTTGTTTTCTTTTTGTGGATCCATCTCTTGCTTGACACAGCACTACATTTTTTTGTAATCTGAATTAGTTCATGCTTTTTGTTGGGAATATATCGATAATTTAAATGGTATAAAGCTATCATTTGAAATTTATCTGACCACTGTTGTGGGCAATGAGTGAACGAACACCTGAATCCTTAAAATCCAATCATGTACGTCAAAATCCCTCTTCAGATACCTGTATCTTGGAAATGATTGACATAATAGGCTTATTTTGAGCTGGCTTTTGATAGTTTGGCTCAGAATTACCGAGGCTTCAAAGTTTCAACTCAATTTATTTATCAAGTATTTATCCATCCAAATCCCCGATCTTTTCTACCCCCATTAATTCCCCACAAACCCACCTCCTTCAAATTCCCTGCTTTCCTTCCTGAAAGTCCCTGTAATGTCCATCTTGTTTACCCCGTGTTCCCCCATCCCTCTCCCTTCTGTTTTTTTTATTTTATTTTTGGTAATTTATTTCATAAATGTTCATAATGATCACCTACAGAACTCTTGGAAAGTTATGCGAGTTTGCTTGGAATGGCCTGTAAAAAGATTAAAGATAGACTTTGTACATACCTGTTGCTCATGTGATGTGCATGCAAAGATGACCCATCCTCTGTGTTGTTGTTGACCTTGCTCTTTGCGATTGAAATTTTCATGATGATGTACACAACCCTCGTTTCACCAACTCCCAATACTCCCTGTTCTATGTTTTAGGATCCGGAGGGTGAACTGGCTCGAAGAGCTCTCCAAAAAATAGGTGGTGGAGCTATAGGAGGGACAGGTACAGGGATGAGTGGGATGTGGGCGATGGGTGGTGGAATGGGAGTAGGGATTGGAGGAGGGATGGGTGGTGGAATGGGAGGAGGCAGTGGAATGGGTGGTGGAGGGATGGGTGGTGGAATGGGTGGGATGAGCCCCGGAATGGGAGCCATGGGTGGAGGATTAGCGAGTATGAGTGGTGGAATGGGATTGATGGGCGGTGGAATGGGAGCAATGAGTGGTGGCATGGGAGGGATGGGTGGGAGTATGAGTGGTGGAATGGGGGTAATGGGTGGGAGTATGAGTGGTGGAATGGGGGGAGGGATGAACGCTGGGATAGGAGGATTAGGTGGTGGAATGGGGGGTGTCGGTGGTGGAATTGCTGGTGGACCATTGTCGTCGATGGGTAGTGGGGGGATGTTGGGCAGTGGAATGATGCAGATGGGTGGAGGTCATACTTCGATTCCTGGTGCGGGTCCCGTTCCAATTTCCATTCCAAATGCGGACATGATGGGAACAGCAGTACATCCTGTTTCCGGAATGGACTCTGGACCACAATCCATGATGTCTGTACCTGTTGGCATGAGAAGCAACCCCAACATCCCACCTGAACTTCTTGCAGCGCTGCAGTCTGGACGGCTCGGCACAACAATCTTCATTTCAAATGTACGATGCTGCAGCAACGTTTAGTGCGTGCGTGCGTGCGTGCGTGCGTGTGTGTGTGTGTGTGAGAGAGTGAGAGAGAGAGATCTTTTTGTGGCATTCTACTGGAGTGTTTTGATGTGGAATGTGATGCGCCAAAATGATGGTCATGACCTCATGAGTTGATTAGGCTAATTAACTACAAAGAAAAATCCGTTAGATTTCCCATATGTTAAACACACGCCATGCTCAGGTATATCAAGCAGCTTAGTACGTCCTTCCACCACGGCATGGCATTCTAATTCCAAAATAACGAACAAAAACAATGATAACATTGTAACAAATCATATATTAATTAATACCAATTATATTTACAACAATATTAATATTGGAAGTATCATCTGGCAATAATGGTAACGGACATATAATCCCCGTGCTGGCCCCAAGCACATCCTGGCTTGGTGAAAGGCAAGTGGTTGGGATTTTGTATCTTCATGTAGATCACATCACTGAGGCAATATTATACCTATCTTGGTGTTTTGCTTGTCTCGTTACCTCTTTTTATGTGAAATATTGTTGTGAAAAGTTGAGATGGTGGCGTTTGTTGTTATATGTTTTAGCAGTGTCGGTGGTCAAATAATTATGTTCGTGCTTTGTGACAGCTTGATTACAAGGTTAACTGGAGGAAGCTGAAAGAGGTTTTTTCAATGGCGGGACAAGTTAAGCGAGCAGATATCAAAGACAAGGATGGGCGAAGTCGTGGCATGGGCATAATCACATACGAACAGCCACTCCATGCCCTCCAGGCCATCTGTATCCTTCAATAGTCTATCATTCCCACTGTGAATAAAAACACAACTTTTTTTTAAAGCTTCCCTTCAAGATCAAGCCATGAATGATGGGTGGGGGGGGGGGGGTTTCATACAAGTAATGTTTTACACTTGTGCAGAAATGACAATTATCCTCTCCTGCTTACATTAACATCAGTAAACTTGATTTGATGATACAAGTCAAAGGCATTGGATTCAGAAGTCTGTTTTTCATTTTTTAAATAAAATTGGTTTAAATGTAAAACCTCTGCCACCGAAAGTGGACAAGAGGTTGTGTTTTCACCCCTGTCTCTGTATATCTGTCTCTGTGAGCAGGATATCTCCAAAAGTTATGGATGGATTCGGCCAAAACTTGATGGACAGAGTTGGGTGTTTGACGAGGGCGAATTTATTTGATTTTGGTGAACATCCGGATCCGATTATTTTTTTCAAGTGATTCTCTTCACCATTGAGTGATTCGGGCAAAAACGCTATGTAGCACGATATCTCATAAGGTTGTAGAGCAATTCAGACGAAACTTGATGGACGAGATGGATAGGTGATGAACAATTCGATTAGATTTTTGGTTCAGGTCCGTTTGCAGATCTGACCGATCAGTGGGATACGAAACGTAAACTGTTCAGCCTGGTCGAGGCTTGGTATGCGCTCCACTGAGTGCCGTTCTAGTTTGTGTGTTTGTTTATTTTGAGCTTGGTATTTTGACTGTTTTTAGCCAAGCCAAAGCATGATGTTTTCCATGCAGTCTCCTTGCATTTGGCTACAAGTCAGGAGCTATGCTGTGAGAGACACTTTATAAATATCCATTAAATGTTGAGCTTTGTATTACAGTCAAATATTGATGCCAACTGAAATTTTCTCTCTGTTTTTGCCAAACTCAGCATTGTGCACTCATTTTAGCTTCTGTGCCATTACAAGCTGCATTCCATTCTTGATCGCAGTTATTAACCCCACCCTTCCCGAAGGGTCAAGTGAGACTCTTGCAATTGGTGTGTGTGTGTGTGTGTGTGTGTGTGTCAGTATCCATACGCAGATCTACTTTTAATGTGAATCGTTCATTTTCACGTCTGTAATCTATGTACCCCTGTGAGGCTCTGCATTTTAAATGCTCTTGTCTTATTAAAAATTTGATTGGTATCTACATTATTTGACATTATTTGTGTCATTTTAATTAAATAAAAGTTTCAATGACAAATGTCAGTCGACGAAAAACTGGATAACACCATGGTCGCCTGTTTGGCATTCCCACCTGGACGTGCAGCTCATGTTCCTGTGATGCATGGTTCAAATCCCATATTCCCTGTTGATTTGTCAATTCTCTACTAATGTCCTTAACAAATCATTTTAAACTATTTTGTCTCGTAATGTGTTCTCCTGTTATGGGTTGAATGTGAAAGTTCCGCCATGAGCTTTATATCCTGTAAAAATAAAGTAAAGTGGAAACTTTTTTTTCTCATAAATACCATTTTAATATATTTTTTTTGTATTACAAATTGTATTGTATTTGACAACAATTGCTTGTGAAATAGATAATGCTTCAAAATTTTCAAACAAGAAGTTATTGTGTTGTGCTTGTCATTCAGAAATTCCTTAACGGCACACTCACACCAGCCATGTTCAACGGGCAGCCTCTGTACGACCGTGATATGCACGTCAAGATGGTGAGCCTTTCAAGTGCTCATTCTTTGGCCATGTATAACTTTAATTGCTGGAGTACACATGGCTTATCTTGTATCGTCTATTTTTCTCTTTCAGGATGACCGCTCACTGCCCAAAGATGACTTTACTCTCATCGAGAAGCCAAAGCAGCTGCCATGTGCGTATGGTTCGAACATTTATCTCCATGCAACTCGACTTGCACATTTGTGCAGGACTATAATAGACTATTTAAAAAGTCAAACTGCACAAATATCCAATCCTTTCACCCATACTTCCCCCCCCCCCCAACTCCTTTTATAAATGCCATCTGCTTTTTGTTTGAAATATGTATTTGTTTTGCAACATAAAAATTGATAGCATTTGATTTTAGAAAGGTGAAACTTTGTTCATACCTGCATCCTACATATCAGCACAGACTTGATTTCATTTTGCATGTGATCTGTAACTATTTTGAGCAGTTTCAAAGCTTTAACCATGCTTGAATATTTGTTGTGTTCATTGAAAACATTTCATCTTTCTTAGCCAAAACTTTCCAATACTTCAAAAGGGTTTTCTACAGTTTGAAAAGTATTTGCACAGTGGTAAAGTAGTAGTTTCTGTTCAGGATCCATTTCAGAGTTGAGCAACAAAATGAAGGAGCAAAGAAAGTTTCTTTATTACAAGTCTGGAGACGGCAATGGTTCACGAGCAGTATTTGATGATGTAGATTGTTTCAGAAGTCAAGGATGAGACAGTGATAATTTTTGACCAAGTTATAAAAATGATCAACATGATGTGGTACGAGTGACAGGTTATTAGCTGCAAAATGTCGAAAACCTGGTTTCATTCAACAACTTTCAATTGACCTTTGCATAACCTTTAAAGGTCACAAAACAATGTTGTGGACATTAAAATAAGGAAACAGGATACGTGCTATAGCTTATTGGAGTGAGTTCGTCGAAGAAGGTCGAAAATCCGGTTTGATTCCCACAACTTTGAAAATTTGACCTTTGTGAACTTTAAAGGTCAAAGGTCAAGGATTATGACCTTTGGTGCAAAACTTCCTCTGGAACATTCCAGGAACAATATAACGTCATATAGGCTATATGGCATTTCGCACTCCTCGGATTATCCATACTTTGATGAAATCAGCGTAAAAACAAACTTGAAGGGGGCGGCCACGGGCAAGGTGTTCGAGATAGAGCAAAATGCTTTCAAGACTTTCGATGGGGAATGACCTCAAGATTATGCATTAAAAATAGTCATCCGAGCTCTCAAAGTTTGGGCGGTCATATGATTTTTATGTCAAAATTCGCAATTTTCTAAGTTCGTGACCTTGTGACCTTGACCTTGGGACGAAAATGAAAAATCGAGCTCCGTGGGGCTATGCATGTGCCATTGGGATAACCAAATACCGAAACCCCTTGCCAGATTCGACAAACCCCCTCAGAGAAGATGTAAATTGAAATCAGCTACCCCCTAAAAACACATGTTTTTTGGGCGTGGCTCTGCCCATAATAGGCGCACCACGCCCATTCTCAGAAAAACACAATTAGATCATGATATAAACCTCCCATCAAAATTTTATCAGGATCGGATCAAAACCCACGGAGCTATGGCCGGGACAGACAGACAGACACACACCAATTACGAATATAGTGGTCACTGACTGACTCGTGAACCTATTTTTTTTATTTTTTTTTTAGGAGAGAGCTTTAAAGAAGGTGGCCCACAATATTTTTGACTGTTAGATGATAGAACACACAATAAAATTACGATTATAGCAGAAATGTACTTTAGATCTGTTACATATGCACAAAGTTCATATACTTGATGAAGTTTATTTATTTACATTTCATATGTAAATTAACGTGTTATTCAACACAATCATATTATTAAAACAACTGTTGGTAACTTTTCTTGCATGAATTGCAATAATTGATTATAAATGGACGTTTATAGTTCATCAATATAACTTAAAAGCAAGTAAGCCCTGTTGCTTCGGTGATGGGATTATTGAGAGGGAGAGAGAGGAGGGAGAATGAGAAAGCAGGGGGTTTGGGGGGGCAATGAAGTCGGAGGGGGAGCAAGAGGAGGGAAGAGTGAGGGGGGAGAGAGAAGGGGATGATGGCGGAATGAGTGAGGAAGCGGGGGAGGGGAGTGATGAATGGGGTGGGGGGAGAATCGGTTTGGTCCCTCCATCCTTTCCCTCCATCCTTCCATCCCATCCATCCATCCTTCCCATCCCATCCATCCGGTCATCCCATCCGTCCTTTCCGTCGCTTCTATCCCATCCCATCCGTCCATCCCTTCCCTTCATCCATCCACTCCATCCCTTCCCTCCACCCATCTCATCCATCCCTTCCCTCCACCCATCCCATCCATCCTTTCACTCCACCCCATCCCATCCATCCCTTTCCTCCACCCCATCCCATCCATCCCCTTCCTCCACCCCATCCCATCCATCCCCTTCCTCCACCCCATCCTATCCATCCCCTTCCTCCACCCCATCCCATCCATCCCGTCCCTCCCTCCACCCCATCCCATCCATCCCGCCCCTCCCTCCACCCCATCCCATCCATCCCCTCCCTCCACCCCATCGCATCCATCCCGCCCCTCCCTCCACCCAATCCCATCCATTTCTTCCCTCCATCCCCATTTTATCCCTTCCCTCCCCTCCATCTATCCACCCCTTCCCTCCCCTCCATCTATCCATCCCTTCCCTCCATCCCTTCAGTAATTGGGAACGACACAGGCAAGTGGTTGTGCAGAGGGGCAGTGCCGCCAAGCACTCAAGGAAGCACTCCAACAAAACAGTTGATAAGGAATGGCGGGCTTGGTAAGCGATTAGCAATCACCAATCCATCATATTAAACACCTCCCGAAGACGTCCAATATGTCAAACTATGTCCGAATTGGACAAATTAAATACTTTTTTGAGTAGTCTCAACTGCTGCTAAGTTCAATTCTGGAGTTTAAATTTTGTAAGTCGGCTCAGTTTCAGAGATTCTGGAGGTTATGGCACATGTGGAAATGAAACAGTCACAAACGCAAGTGTCTCCGGGCGTTTATAAGCATTGCCATGTGCCCAGGAATTCGTAGGTATGACGATGTGCCATTCGATAATATGAGTAAGGAAAGTGGGGGAAAAAAAGAACTATCATAAAGAAATCAACCGTTGTTGCCTGTTCAAAGTCAAGGCATTGTTCGGCAGGCCAAAAAAAAATAGTGAATTATGACCCCAGTGAGGGAGAACAAGCTGACCATAGATGAGCCTTGATAGAGGATAATTAAATAAGGCCGTTAATTTCTTCAAAAGCAGTGCTTAAATTATCCCAAACACCCAATTTTCAATCTTGCACTCCTTTGGAGTTCCCTTGATATGCATGCAAAATTTCAGGCTGCTCGGTGCCATGGTTTTGGAGTTATGGAGGACACACACACACACACACACACACGCACACGCACACGCACACGCACACGCACACGCGCACACAGAGACGCGCACAGGCATGCACACTGACATCTAGTCTTTGAACATGATGAATGTCTGCATGGTATCAAGAAAATATCCAGTAATTGACGTTCTTATTTGTGGTGTATTACTGTGTTGCAAAAAATGTTTTTTGTTTGTTTTGTGGAAGGTTTAAAGGTCTACCTTGACAATCAAAAATATAAAGTACATTCTTGTGATTTATTGTGATCTGCCTTTTGTGGAAGTAATTTTGGCCTGTGCATTTCAGATGGATTAGGTGGAGTTGGCCTTGGCTTTGGCCCTGATGGGGAGCCTTTGAAACCAGAGGAGAACGACATGGCATCCAAGGGTTGCATTGGGCCTCGAGGCAAGAGTTCATTCATCATATTTATTGTTATTAATAGTGAAGAACTCATCCGTTCCCCCAGAATTGGTGTATTTTAGTCTGTTCCTGACGTGATACCGCAACCACCTAGAGTCCGAGAGTGACTTTCTGCTATACATGCTTACGGAGCTGGAGCGGAAGTTGCAGTCAAAGTTACTCTTGGGGGTAGGGAGTTGTAAGAATAAGCAGCATACGGACAGTGAGAAATGGAATTCTTGATGTGAAGTGCAACTCTGCAGCCAGGATGGAGTTAAGGCTGATTCAAGCCAGAGGATTCAAAAGCCAGAGAGAGACCTCAAAGTCAAGGACTTCTTGTGGGAGGAAGGATGCTGTTAAACAGATAATGTCCGATATGTCAGCAGTGCCTGGATTGAGAAATTTGACAGGTTGGAGTTGAGGCGTCAGATGTTTGAGGTCCACACAGTTAGGGACAGTGTAGGAGGCGTTGTTGGAGGGGGGGGGTGGGAATGTGAAAGGAGCAGGGCATGGGGAAGATGGGATGGTGCGGGACGGGGAGAGGGTGGGTGTGGAATGGGAGGGAATTGTGGAGGGTGTGTTATGGGTGGGTGGAAGCTGAGAGGGTGTTGGATAGAGCATCAATGGGGAAGCTGAGAGAGGTTGGGGTGAGGGGGAAGATGGGAGAGGGTAGGGCAATTGGGAAAGTGGGAGGGGGTTACAGAAATATGGGACTTGAAGTGGAGGGATGCTGAAGAGGAGGACTCGTATGAGGGGTGGAGTTGGAAAGATACAGCATGTCGGAGATGAGGGGGGGTGGTGGGGCGGGAGGGTATTGACATGGAGGAATTTGATATCATTGATGGACGTTATGGGGAATTGATCGTCATGTGCAGACAACCTCTGCAACCTGGACTTTTCAAGATTCCCAATCTGAAATATCTGGAGACAGACATCATGGGAGGGGTGAAATGAATGGTTGTTAAAGTCACAGAGGAAATAGGTGGTTGTTGATGCGGGAGAAGTGGGAGGATGGTTGTTCCACTGAGGAGTCAGACTGGTTTGAGAAATAAGCCTTTTGAAAAAGAAGAAAAGGAATAGATTGTGATGAAGAAGAAGAACAACTTGGTTGTTCCTGACAGAGAAATAAGGAAGGTGAAGCATTTTCAAATGTTATTGGAAGCTTTTAATGAAATATTTCAATAAATCAAGATTCAGTTTTAAGTTTTTGGAAAAGGAAGGGATAAAGAATGAATGAACGAAGGAAGTACAGGCAGAATGAGTTTATTGTTTTTTTGTTTTTTTGTTTTTTCCGGGTGGAAAAAAAAAATTCTTTCTTTTTTTAAGCAAGGGGGGAGGGGGATAGGATAAAGTTGAGGAAGATAAAAAGACAATACTTGCGAGAAAGGAAGCAGACCAAGGTACATGTGCATCAGTGCAGAGACGAATTTGCACGCTGACGAGCTGAGGCATGAGCAAGCAGACCAAACAATCACAGGGACACAAATTCAACAATGCAACACAACTAGCTATGGCTTAACACAGAAAATTGGACGAACACACAAACAGCAAGACAGGTACGAAAATATAACAGAAAGACAAGACCGACCTGCTCCGGAAAACTTGGCTTTGATGAACTGGAAGGAGGAACTACGCAATCCACCGTCCAACTGCACAGACCCGGAACCAGAAGTCATTTGAGAGAGATTGAGATTGGGACCATACTCTGTGCAGAGCGTTGGTGTGCAGACGACATGGCATGTTGTCATGTAACACGTAATCTAAGCAGTCTCCTTGGCTATTGGGCATAATCCTGGACGGGTCACCACTCCGACACAGTATATCAGCATGTGGCACATATTTTGCCAACCTTGGAAGGATGACAGGCCGAGTTTACCCCACCTGGTATTAATTCAACAGGTGAGCGGGATTTGAACTCAGGACCCTAGGATCCAAAGCCCACCACCCTAACCATTAAGCCAACACCAGGCATGAAGTCATTTGAGTGTGTGAATTTTAACAAGAAACCAAAAATAATTAACCTAATTATATACTCATTAATTGGTAAGTTGCAAGCAAGTTAACTGAAAGCGATTTTTCAATCTGTCGTGAAAAAAAGAACAGCTAAATTTGTAGATAGATTGAGTCGATCTCCAGGATTGACTTGTTCATGAAGCATTTGTTTGATTATTTTTTTTCCATTCCTCGGAAATTCATTCTTATATAATGACCTTTCTTTTCTCTTGGCAGGCTTGGGCATGGATGTGCCTGGATTTGGAGGCATGTCCGACAGAGTTGGAGGTGGGTTTGCTTGTACTCTATCTTGCCTGAGGTGATGTGGACTTGCCCACAATATTTCACCCTTGCTCGTCTGTTGGTATGCATTTTTGTCAATCTCTGTCTGAATGCTGCCCATTCATAGTATTTTCAAACTTACAGGCTTGGATCCATTGCCTGGCTTTGGCATGGATCGGTCTAACATTGGTGGTTACGGTGGAGTTGGTAGCAGCATCGGCGGAATAGGTGGAATGGGAGGGAGCATGGGACAGATGGGAGGTGAGTTTCTTTTGCCACACTCGCTGCTAAGTATTGTAACAAATATGTCACAGGTGTGTCTTGCGTTCTGATCGTTTTGTTTTTAAAGTCGTTTTATCTCATGCTTTACCCATTAATTATTTTTGCAGGTTTCCCTTTTGACAAGTTTGTGAAATGAGTAATGGTGGAAAAGATGAAAAAGACCGAGTTTTGACGATTATTGACTTTTTATTCCATGTTCATTGCATTGAAGTCGTCTTATACTTGCAGGAGGAATGTCAGGAGGATTGGGGCCTGTGGACAACTTTAGAAGAGATATTGGAAACAATATCGGCACAGGTCTAGGAAATGGAATGGGGGTGTCTATGGGAGGTGAGCCACAGATCCATTCTATATCTCTTTGATATGCTATCTGGTTTGTTTGGTGGAATAAACAAACTTTGCCTTCACAGACGCTTTCCGTCCTGGCTATGGTTCCGGCTTCCAGCGTGAATTTAATCGAGATAACATGAGTCGTAGTTTTGGGAACAACATGATGGGTAAGTTTCCTTGAGTTAACTATCACATCATCCTTTAAAAAGCGAGGTTTTCTGACATATTTTTGAAATTAATGTGGAGGAATGCAGTCGACATTTAATGAAAAATCAGTTTTGTGATCATCATTGGCTACCTCTCCCGAAACTGAATAAACAAGAAATAACCAATGTACGATAACATTTTATTGAGAAAGCAAGCCTCTTGACACATTTTACTTCGAAGAAGGGCTCATGCTTGAATTGTCGCTTCATCTTTCCTCTTTCTCATAGCAGTTGGCGTACCTCGGTGAACATTTGGTTCAGGAAATTAGTTTTCCAGATTATAGACCCCGCCCTTCAAAACTAAACAACCATAAATAAAATTAGTCTTATCGAATGCCCATCTTGATTTAAGGTGTAATATCCTTTGGAAGTGCACTGCTTGGCATTCAGTTACCCTGGTTTTATCATTTGTTTGGCTTCATCTTCGCTTTATTTGGTGAAACTCTAGCCATGCTTACCCATGTAATCAAAAGAGAGCATGTTGCACTTGACAAATGTTGCAGATCGATCTGTGAATCTCAGAGGATGTAAAATCTAGTGAAGCACTCAAAAAGAGGATATTTTAAAACACAGTTGTTGGTGCTGCTGCTGTTGTTATCGTGGTTGTCGTAT
>NC_140963.1:127564542-127659542 GCF_056783735.1 Eptatretus burgeri | reverse complement strand
AAATGCCCCTTTGTATATTGTTGCGAATTCGTGCCCGCCGGCGTGCGGACGGCCATGTCACTCGAATCGCGACCGCGTCGCCCACCGGACGGACAATTCAGTCGTGACCTTCTGGGAACTATCGCCCGGAGCCAGTCACGGGTGGGCCTTTCGACCTCACCACAATCGTGCCAATCGGCCACCCGCGTAGGATAGGGTTGTTCGACAAACTCGACCTACCTAAGTACCCACGCGGATGGTGAACTGGGCGATCGTACCTCGCCGCAGGCCGACTCCGGACACGAGCCGCTTGGGCGGCCTGTTCCGTACTATCGGGATAACTGAGCGGTGTTATCGTCGACCTCGACGGTTCAGATTATTTACCGGGCGTTTTGCACCCACTACGAACCCTTTACGTGAAGCAGGATGGAGGGTCAATAAAGAAAAGACGAAGCGAAACGGGAAAACAGTTCACACAACGCACATTTATTTCCCGGCACACGGAAAGCACATATATACAGCCGTACAGTCAAAATGCACATTTCGCAACCAAAACAAAAGCAACAACGACGCAGATTTACTACTGACTCCGCGCACACACGGCAACACATACAGTTCTACTTTACAGACGGTGCCAACACACATTTACACAAAAGCAAAGGAAAGAAGCCACCCTCATAGACAAGGGGCCAGACAGGCCTGTAGGCCAATTGTGCGTGTGACCTGGATGAGCGGCCAGGTACGTGAGACCGGGGGGGGGGGGGTCCTACCCGCGTCCTCGTGACGCGTTGGCGGGCGAGCCGCAGATGTGGCCGCGTGGCTGTGCCCCGACTCCGTGCTCCTTGGCGGGTTTCGTTGGCACGACGTTTGGAGTGGGGTGGGAACGGGGCCCCCTTTTTGCACTATCTCAGCGTGGGGGGAAGGGGGAATTGTTGATGCCCTGGGGGAGGAGAATGACTGGCTGGCTTGGGTCTCGCGACGAGCGATCCCTCACCGCGACCTCGTTGCCGACCGCCGGCCTTCTCGCCTCGGACCCGAGCTCCTTTGCCTCTTCCCGCAACTCTTCTCAGCCGACTCCAGAACCCAACTCTCTCGATGACACACTCTTCCCCCGGCTCTCTTCCACTCTCCAACCACAACTGACTCACTCTGCCACACCGATGACTTCGCCACCGGACTCGACTGACTTCATTCGCCTTGCGCTCGCCTTCTTATAGGCTGGCAGGAGCAGCTAATATGCAAATATTCGGATCAGGATGACCTTGGGGGCGGAGCCACGCTCGCCCATTGGTCGGAGCAAACGGGGGCGTGAACCTCCCCTGATCCTCGAATTTGCATATATCGATTTCACACAGACTCGCCTGGAGGCGGGGCCAATCCGCTCCGCGCTTGCTAATTGGACAGAGGAGAAGTGGGCGTGTAGCGTTCTTGATCCGAATTTTCCCTCGGAAAGGCCGCTATTTGCGCTCGCGGCTCGGTGCGCTCGGCACCAATCGCCGAACAGGCCCGAGACAGCCCGACGTTCAGTGTTCACAGGTGGTGCGGGAATGGCCGTAGAAGGAGAGAGGTGAAGGTGGTGGAGGGTTTTCGGTGGTGGTTGATGGTTATGGTGCCGTTAGGAATGGCGGTGATGCGATGTTTGCGGGATTGAGTTGTGAAGGTCAAGGTCGTGGCTGTTGGCGTTGTTGTTGTTGTTGTTGTCTGGGGGTTGGAGCGTGGTTGTAGTTGGCGACGATGGCTGGCGTGCTGGTTGAGGTGGTTGTTGTGTGATGGCGGTTGAGACGTGGTTGGTTCAAAATAAAGATAGAACAGAAAAATGCCTAACTCAAAGGATCGCAGCTCGAATGAATCGCATAAATTCCCTCTACACAACGGGTTTCGGCTAACCACACATGCACCTTATCGAGATATCTCACCTGAGGGTCCTGAATGGTGGTTTGCGAATTTCCACAGCCGTAACAATATATACATTTATATATATATATATATATATTTTTTTTTTCATGTAAACATTGAAGTAAATATAATAGATACAGTAAAAACTGGAAGGGCACTTGAAAGAGCGCATACCTCCGCCATGTAATGCCTGATCCACAAGAACATATCGGGCCCAATACATTTTTGAAATATCATTTTTGGTCCTATCTCTCAATGGTGAAGAATCACTTTAAAACTAAATAATTCTCGTATCCAGGTCCAGATTCGGACCTTCACCCAAATCGAATTAATTTGTCGTCATCACACACCCAACGTGTCCACCAAGTTTCGTCCTAATCATTCCACAACTTTTTGAGATATTGTGCCATATATCAGATTAGCTCCATCTCTCAGTGATGAACAATCACTTAAAAATTTATTGGATCCAGATTTGGATCTTCACCCAAATTGAATCAATTCTTCCTTGTCACATACCCAGCTTGCCCAACAAGTTTCATCCGGATCCGTCTACAACTTTTTGAGATATCCTATACATAAACAGACAGAAAGGTGTGAAAACATAATCTCCTTCACCTTTAGTGGCAGTGGTATTTTAACAAAAATGCAAGTTTTACATTTTAAAATTTATGACAAAACAGAGAGATGGGTGAGGACAAGAACATTACGTACTCGCACTGTACTCTGCCGCCATAAATAGAAACCACAAGACTTAGCTCTGGATGATGCTGTTAGATTGGTGAGGGTGGAACGGGGGAAGGGTGTGCGGTTAGCAGGAGGAGTGTTGAAAGCGATGGGAAAAGCAACATTAGTCTTACGGCAAAGTCACCTGCAGCGTTGCCACAATGGAGAAGGGTAACAGTAACGTGATTTTTAACCACCTGACCTTGAATCCTGATATTCCCTGCTTGGACAGAAATCTGCGAGATATGACATCCTCTCCCAAAATAATCCTCTCTCGACGGTGTAAAAAAAAATAAAAATCTTGCTTCGCCATCTCGATTTGTTTCATGAGCCGCGGTTGAGATTGTGCGTTTGAGAATGAAGCAAAAGAATGGGTATTCGAGTCTGAGTGTTGGAAATTAAGAGTTCGAGAATGGGTGTTCGAATACGAGGTTGGATAATGGAGGTTTGGCAATGAGGTTTGAATTAGGAGTTGGAAAATGAAGATTTGGTAATTAGATTCTAATATGGAGATGAATAATGAAGGTTTGGGAATGAGGTTTGAAGGATAATGAAGGCTTTGGAATGAGGAGGCGTATAATGGGGAAGGTCATTACCTTTTCTTTTCATCCAACATCATAAACTTTCTCTGCCTTGTGGCACAACTAATTTTGTCCATCGCTTTACATTTGGGCTCATTAAAAACAGTGCGCGATAAACACCACAAGGCTTGTAATGGGAGGTAATCGTTCATGCATGGGACACAAATGATGACTCGTCTTAGCTCAAACCATGATTGGTCAAAATTAAATCCCGCGATAACGAAATCGGAACATAATAGGTTGGTTGCCTGCGATTGGTCGAAGCCCACGATATTAGAACCCGTGATATTTTGAGGGTTTACTGAATCTATATTTGTGTGCTCCTTCCATGTCCGTCATGCTTTATTATAAATTACTGAAGGGTTCCTGCTGTCGTACCACGACATTAAAAAGCCTGGTGTTGTCTTAAGCCAACCACCTTAACCGTTAACATCTTAGGGTCTTGAGTTTGATCCCCTGTCATGCTATTAAGGAACAGCATGTAGGTTGATTCAGCATGTCATACTTCTGATGTTGACAAAAATGAGTACCAGCTTGCTGAAAACTTGGAACTACATCAGCAGCATAGCCACGCTTCCAACAATGACGCAACCAGCAGCGACAGGTGCATACAAAATAATAATACTACATTAAAGCTCCATGTCCTGCTTCTTCTTCTTCCATCCTGAAAAGACGGGCTTTTACAACAGGCCTATTCTATGTAAATGTGTATCGTGTTGTGTAGCTCCAGGTGGGGGGTCTCCACCCTTTGCAGTCCTGTATTCCTGTCCCCACGTTTTCTAGTGCCTTGAGGTGTTTGAATTATAAGCAGAAGCTGTTTTGGCTTCACACACGTAACCTGGGGTTTTTTTTGGGGGGGGGGGGGTGGGGGTTGGAAGCGATTGAGGCAGCTGTCAGTTTTGGAGAGAGTTTCAAACTCTCTCCCAAACCTTCATTCGTTGCGTATGCACTGCCCAAATACAAGTATGTGTGTCAGAAGAACGTGTTGCATGCTTGGAACAAGATCGCCCGTACGACGGGTACCCTGATCGTCAAAACAATTCCCGATATGTGCCTCTGTTTTCAGGTATGCTGGTTGGAGGTGGAGGAATGATGGGAGTCGGAAACCTTGGACCCTTGTCCAGCAACATGACTCCAATGGCTGGGGGCCTAGGTTTGTATAACACTGGCTCTGCTCTTGTACATGGATGGTGTGAGGGTGCATCGGTATATTGAAGCATCAATATGCATGTAACTGTGCCTTTTTGCAATTTAGTGTCAGTTTCCAAGAAAAGCGGAACAACCAACAAATTTGCGAGGAAGTAGCAGATCGGCGGCGTCATCATCATCGTCGTCACTATATTTGTAGAGCGTTCGTACTGCTGAAGTTCCTAGGCTCCAAACATGGTCGGGTCACCACTCCAACTCAGGATGCCTGGTATGGGCAGTCATTTGTAATTTAGCCAGGGTGCCGGTGATTACTTTCCTCCTCTTCTTGAAGGACACCATGGGATCGTTCACGTCCATCAACTATTGCCGGCAGACAGGATTCCCGTTTATTGTTTATCTTAGGGATGGCACATAAATTGATGAATTGCCATTCCTGTGAAACACCGGGATGTCAGTTTATAGCTGAGATGGGATTCAAACCCAGGCTAGACATTTTAGAGGCTGGTGTGTGTACCTCCAGCCCATCCTGCCAGCCTCCAGTTGTTGTTTTAAACCTCTGTTTAAATCAAGCTGACATTTTAATTTAATTTTATTTTCAATTAATTTTTTTTTTAACTGTGCACATACGATTTCTTTGAATGAATAAAAGAGGTGGAAGAAACACTTTCATCACACTTTGACATTTCATTTGGCTATTTGACGCACCCCAAATAACTGAAGAAAGATAGCTTCAAATCGATTTTCTGGTTGAAGTTATGAAAACAAAAAGTCACGATTAATGATGAGGGACATAAAACTAGGGAAATAATCCGATGCTCGTGTCTTTTTGTGCACATGCACGTGGTTCTTTGTCACTCCTGTTTTGTCTGCAAAATGAAGGCCTTGTCACTGTGCATGTGTTGTAGGTGCTGGAATGGGTGCTATGGGGATGAACACCACAGCTATGGGCCTTCCCAACATGGATCGTATGGGTGGACCAGCCCTGCCTCCCATCCCGGAAATGGACCGAGGGGGGTTTGGACTGGGCGCAGGGGGCTTCGGAGTGGGGCTGCCGCCCGAACTTGGCTCTGGCTTTCCTGGATGTCAGATCTTTGTCAGAAACGTATGATGATTCAGACCTTTTGAGAGTTTTAAGAATTACTTGTTTGTAATGAATGCATTGTTAAATAATGTTTTAAATGCAACCCCCCAAACGGTTTAACGTGGAGCTGATTGAGTAAGGAGTTCTCAGTGTGTGCAGGTTGGCACAGTGGGTAAGAGAGCCTTGAGAGCATCAACAACTTGTAAAAATGGCTTGGGAATAACTCGTGAATGAAGATGGAAATGCCACTGAACAACAACTACCAATTTGAGCCATATTCCCAGATGAACGCATTCGGAACGCAACATAACGCCTCTCCTCTCGATTGGTCACTCAATTTTACTGCAGAGACTCTCTCACCACTTTCTCCGAATCTCTCAAAATCTCAACTGCTGACACTTGATGGCACATCACGTAAAATTGTATCTCCCCATGCTCAACCATTCGTCCTCCTTTGAACCATCCAACCTATCAGGCGAGTCGGCTCAAGTCACGGACAGTTTAAACCAGCCATAGAGAGCAGACTTGAAAATGCATGTCCAAATACTCAGCTCGTCTGCATTTTGACATTCGAAATGGAGGTTGAAAGGTAAAGTGTGCAATAAATTAACAACCGAGTACAAAATATCACAGCTGCTGGCCTTCAAGCACTTCCTTTCTCCTGCCTCGGGCAAATAATGGTGAACAAGATGAACATCCTCCTTCAACTAAAATTAAAAGTAAAAACCACCATTTTTGTCACAATCTTTGGGGGGTGGGATGGGGGTTTAAATTGTTAACATTGAAATATATTTTGCATCTTCCTCTTTTTTTCAGCTTCCGTTTGACCTCACCTGGCCGAAGCTCAAAGAGTCGTTCAGCGAATGCGGTAGGGTTTTTTAAAAAAAAATTTTATTTGAAGCGCTTGCAGTTTATCTTGTAACATTGACGGAATCAATTTTCTACACCAATTGTCTGCATTTCTCTGTGACAGCAGTCACTCTGCACACTGACTCACCTCATCCCATAAACTTGTTGGTTGAAATTGCTGTGCCACTTGTCTTTGTCTCTGATAGGCCGTGTGCTCTTTGCCGAGATAAAAATGGAAAATGGACGTTCCAAAGGTTGTGGAACAGTTCGCTTTGACTGTCCCGAGGGTGCCGAGCGGGCTTGCCGGCTTATGAATGGCACACGCATCAATGGACGTGAGATCGACGTGCGCTTGGATCGCAATGCGTAGGCACTGTGCCGTCTGGCATGATGCTTAAATAGGCGACGCAGCTGAATTGAGGACATCGTACGTTGTCGTATTGCAGTTACTATTTCATTATACTGTCCGGTTGGCCTGTGTTGGATATCAATTTGCCTGATTGGCAGGTGGTACACCAACTGTGCAAGTTTTTTTTTTAATCTCGTTTTCATTAACCTGTGCTGTTTGTTTGTTTTGCAATGTTTAACATTGACCCAAAATTGTTGACGTTTCTTTCCCAAAAGGATAGTTGTGTTCTCTTACTGGAGATCGATTTTCATGGCCTATCCTTTTCTTTAATAAATATGGTTTTGGAATAAAAGGGACTCGTTCGATGTGTCACACAACCTGATGATTAGAAGACTTAGACGTTTGCAATCTCGTTAATGTGCTTATGATATTACTTTACCGGGGAGGACGGGGTCCACATTACCCCTTTTTTGCTTGCTTTGCATTCGAATGTACATAACGTAAGGCGAGCAGCTTTCGACATTCAAGGTCTTCTGGTGATGTTCTGTCCCTAATTACTAAACATGTGAATTTGGCTTTGGATCGTGGAGAGGCCAGGGTTGTTACTTTTGACATCTCAAAGGCTTATGACAAAGTGTGGCATGGGAATTCATCCATAAGTTATAATCATTTGAGATCTCTTGCTTGATACAATTTAGGACTTCCTTCTAAATCGTCAAATCTCTGTGGTGCATGAGGGACAGTCGTCCCCTGTCCATAATACGAATGCAGATGTTCCTCAGGGGTCTGTGTTGGATCCAATATTGTTCTTGTTATTTATCAATGATCTGCCTGATTGTGTTCTTTTGCAATTAAGCATTTACGCAGATGACTCAACACGATGCTACCTACCCGGGAACCTTATCTCGTCCTTCCCGTGTGCATGCCATTGCCATTCTCAATTCGGACTGAGAGAATGTGACTAACTGGGGAAAAGACTGGCTTGTTACTTTCAACCAAAAAAGACCCACTTCTTCGCTGTGTCTCGTTCAAGATCACCGAGTTTTCCAACCCTCACTGGATTATTCACCCTTGCAGGAACTTCCTATTATCCGTCTGCTTGAATTGGATATCAGCTCAAACCTCAGCTGGGAAAAGTACATCTCTGGTATTGCGAAAAGAGCCTCGCAGCACATTGGCTGCTTATTTCATGCTCGGCGATACCTTCTTCAAGCTGCTATGCTCCATCTGCACACGGTCACAAAATGACCCGTCATGGAGTATCTTTGCCATATTTGAGCTGGTGTTCCGATCTGTCACCTATCCTTGACAGAATCGAGTGAGCGACGTGCTGCCATTCTGGTCGGACAAGAGTTGGTATAATTCCTGGAACCTCTCATTCTTCCGCTCTGTTGCTTCTTTGAGCCTTTTCTCTTGATATTATCACAGAATGTGCTCTTTGGCTCTCACAGGTTGTTCCACCTGAGCATATTTTCAGTTGCTCTTCACATTTGGCATTTTCTTCCCATCCATGCACTGTATCTGTCCTGAAGAGTGAGACTAATGAGGTATTCTTCGAGTTTTTTTTTTTCCCCGCACTGCAACACTTTGGAGCAGTTTACCTGGATGCTGTTTCCCCCTCAATCCCAACCTACCTCAATTCAAGAGGAATGTTGAGAAATTCCTCCTTTCTGTTTAATATCTATACTTTCCTTTGTGTAGGCCCCACCTTGAGTGGCCTTTGGCTTTGTGGTGAGTGAAATCTCATTTTTTTTTTGAAGCATAGTTTGGAGGTATGTGTAATCACCTTTTTTGCTCTCAAACCTTCTTTCAAATCTTGACCGATCTAAAACCTCATCCTGGTGTTTTAATTGCGGTGCGAAAATTATGTGTGCATCTTCCTTCGTAGCAACGTTGAAAAAATATATCGTTTACAGCAAAAATTTAATTGCAATTCAAACCAGTGCATCACCATGCCAAGAAAATAAAATCCCATAGCAACACAACATGAACTGGAAAGAGAAATCAGATTGCATACCCTCACCCAGACTTTTGTGTGGTTTTATAGTATGTATTTTATAGACCTACTCGCATTGTAATTGTACATACTTCACAGACGTACTCGCATTGTAATTGTTCTTACTTTGTGGAGGTACTGGTTGAAAAAAACGAGAGCGTGTACTACTGGCTACCACCAGGTGGCGTTTGTGGCCTCCTTTGGCAAGAGTAAAAAGATTGGATGACTTTCATCAGGATGCAAGACAGGGGTGTCAACAAGAATCGGTCCAGCAACGTGAGGAACTATTGGATGCACTCCTCCACAAATTGGTTTCGCGGATGCTTTTTCTCGAAGTGAAAAGCCCACAACCATGACCGCCATTGAATACGAACACTTTTTTGGCAACAATAGCAGCTTCAGATAGTGATTTTTGGGACTCCAGATTGAATTTGAAGACCAAACCTTCAATCATCGCTCCATCCCTTTTGGGAGCAGGTGTTTTTCGTGAGTGAAGATGTCATAAAATGCGCCACAGGAATGAAACATTTCCTTGTTAAGGTGTCGGAAAGTTTTTCACTTGGAATATGAATTGCTCGGGGATTTGAACAGATGGGAGAAGCCTCGGTAACTTGGAACTCTACTGTTTCAGCTCTCAAGGAATCTTCACACTTCTTGGTTGCCCCAGAGGTGCCTTCTACTCATTTTGATCCCCCCTGTACACAATCAATGGACACAATCCACATGGGCGCTGCAGGTCGAGCCTCGATCCTCATATTTCCTTTCAGGTCAAGCGGTAGCTGACCACATGGTCCACGTATCTCAGGAGTTTTTATCTGCTCACGAAAGTTGAGACATCTTATTGAAGCCGCCATGCGAGTCTTCATTGTGCACTTCATCGCAAGACTGGGAATTACTAACTATCAAAAGTGAGCGGCGGCTGTCAAAATTGAGGGGATAACTGAGTGAAGTTTCTTATTGGGGCTGAACGTTGGTAAAAAAAAACAAAACAACAACCTTGTGGCATCAGTGCTTTGGTGAACCTGGTGTTGGCTTTGTGGTTTGGGTCGCTGGCTTGGGGTCTTACGGTCCTGAGTTTGAGCCCTGTTTCCACTGAATTAACACCAGGTGGGGTTGATTCAGCCTGTCATCCTGAGGTCTGTGAAATGAGTGTCAGTGTATTGGTATAAGGGTACAGCATCAGTGGTATCATTGCACCTCAACACAATGATGGCTTCCTGGCAAACCAAGCTGCCATATGCAAGAACAAGAATGCTGTGGCATAAGTTTATGGCAATACTTGCCACAACTTTTATTCTTAGAAAAGCTCCAAAATATTTAATTGAGTTTCTTTGGGGGGAGAGGGAGGGGTGGAAGCATGGTGAAGCCTGCTCGGTGCCAAAGGGGTTGACGGGTTAATCGATAAAGTGATAGCTTTTCACTTCTTACGCAGGCAAATGGACACGGATGTTTTGTGGAATGTCTGTCCTCTGCCCAGGAAACCGGGTGATTATCAAGAACTTTCTTATTGACATTAAGAGAATTAATATAACATTGGTCGCCCGATTCCACAGAAGTATGCTGGAAGCATGGCAATGGTTGCTGTGATCCCCTTTCAATATTCTTTAAATAGATGAGGGGCGTGTGTGTTATGAGAACACAAAAGGCCCTGAGGACCCAGATGTCCCAAAAGTTCCTGAGAACCCAGAGCACCCAAAAGACCAAAACTCTTGTTTTTATACATACCAAGCTTTTTTTAAATCCAATATTTGACGGGGTCTGTGGTGACTGTTCTTTTTTGCAAAAGTTTATTGATGCTGATTGTACCAGAGTCAAACATTTCATACATCCCTCTCTTCATCAGTGGAAATCAGCTGCTGACATTGCTGTGGCCACCGAAGTTGGGTGCATCGGAGTTTAAACGGGGAGGATTTATTGTGTGATTTTACGGGTTTAAAAAAAAAAATTGGGTTCAAATGGGACCCACAGATGGATGCTCCTCCCCTTTGTCCCAATGCTCCTTTGTCCCTTTCCAAAACGATTAATTTTGTTGTTTTTTGTATATGTAGGCAAGGCTCATGGAAGAGTTCATACACTGATGAGGACACAACAGGACAAAAGGAACAGCAGAGCTGAAGGCCAAGATAGAGAAAAGTGGACAAATAATGGGTGTGGGTGAGGAGGAATTCAAGGCAGGAGACGATACAAGGGGTTGACAAGATGGATCAGAAGGGAAAACTGGGCATTTGGAAGGAAGGGGTTGGGGGGTGGTTAACGTGGGTAGAAAATATCATGATTTTGAATGTGGGATGATCTGAAATGGTGGTGAACAGCTTTCTTGAAGACCTGGAGGGAAGATTGAGATTGAAGAGAATGTGGAGGTTGGTTCCACAGGTGGGAAAAAGAGGAACAAATGAATGGAGGTGAGCAGTAATTCTAGATTTAGGTAGTTTTAGCAGAAGGGGGTTGATGGTGGACCGTGTGTGCCTTCCAAGAACATGCAAATTGAACGGAATCTCATCCCGATCGTGCATGCACAGTATTTTTATTTTTTTATCCTGTGTGCCTGTCTGGCAAGGAAACCAAATTGATAGGTTTTATTCATTTTAACTCCATGGAGAAATCGTCTGTCTGTTCTTTGCGTTAAAACACTCGCAGGAGAGCGTGGCTCCAAACTATTCCTTGTACAATGATTAAATGGCCTGTTATGTATAAGGTACTCATCGTCAAGCGCTCTGAAGACTTGCAATGGTGGTTGGCACACCATATCTTAAGTTGTGTTTTATCTCATCGTATATGTTCTGATAACTCAGAAACGTGTCCCTTCGGCGATGCCCCTGAAACTATTTTTTACCCCGTGCGCATGAAGTTAAAAACGGGGTTAAACAATTGGTTCACTCTGTCTGTCTGTCTATAGACGTCGGACTATGATCGAGGAACAACTTCATTTCAATTGAATGTTAGATTTTGAACATGAATTGGAACACGAACCTTGAAATGTAGCATTACTTTGGCCCTGAATTTGGAAAATTGAACGGCGTCTCATCCCGCTCGCGCATTAACAGAGAGGAGTGAGATAAAAATTTTTTTACTTTATCTGCTTGTCTGGCAGGTAAACAAAATTGAAAATCATTCGAAACAGGAATTTTACTGTGTTTAAGGATGCCATAAAGGACACAAACAACAGGCACAAATAACTAATTTCAGGTGTTAAATAAGGTGGCGTAAAAGATGATAGATCAATGGCGGTAAACTTCCCAATAATGTTTGTTTTTTTTTACGACAGCTTTGAAAGCCTTTATTATTACCTCTGCTTACTGAAGGTGGACGAAGGTTATGTTTTCACCATCTGTCTGTGAGTAAGATATCTCAAATAGTTATGGATGGATTCAGACGAAGCTTGATGAACAGGTTGGGTGTGTGACGAGAACAAATTGATTCGATTTTGGTGAAGATTCAGATACGATAATTTAAATTTGTTTTTTTAAGTGATTCTTCACCATTGAGATATGGGGCTAAAAACGATGTATAGCACGATGTACTATATATTGAAAACGTTATAGATGGATTCGGACAAAACTTGGTGGACAGGTTGGGTGTGTGATAAGAAAATTGATTAGATTTTGGTGAAAATCCAAATCTTGATACTGGAATTTATTTATTTCTTCTGTGAATATTCACCATTGAGAGATGGGGTGGGCCACAAACAATATATGGCATGATATCTCAAAAAGCTGTGGACATATGACAAAACTTTGTGGATGAGTTGGGTAGGTGACAAGAACAAGCCGATTAGATTTTGGTTAAAGAACGGATGCAGATCCGGCCTTCAAGTAGTTCAATTTAATTATATACTTGAGCACTGCAAAACACAAATCGCCGTCTTGTCCCTTCGAAAAACCTCCAGTTTTGCAGTACTTGGAAAATATTTTACGCCATATAGACCAATCAAATTTGCCACTTGTTCTCTCAGCATTGGGGAATATTGAGATTCAGACCAAATCACCATCGGAAATATAGACTGCTCGAAAACACAAAGCAAGAGTTTAAATGACCGTTGCCTTTTCTTGTTTATCTCAAGACTGCTCCAAACAAATGTTCTATGAACTCTCGTTCACACTTTTATTGGGTGCTCGAGGTTGGCTGCCCTTTTTACAATTTTAACACGTCATCCAGGGGATAGGTGTGGCTTTCATTGGTGGGGGATGAAGGGGGGTAGAGAATGGACATATCCCTTCCACTTTTTGTTGAAGGGGAGTGCAGCATTTATACTGTCCCTCTACTTTTTTGGTTGAAAAAAATAATGTGTATACTCATAAAGGATTATCAAGCAGTTTTCCCCTTGCAAATGATTTAATACGTTTTTTGAAAAGTTTGTTACTTAGCAATCAATTACCTAGCAAGTGTAATGTTAATAGACTTGTTTTTTGGGGAACATTGTTTATCTCAATGCCATGCTTTCCAAATATAATAAATTATCTTTTTCCGCACTCGCTCGGCCGATGTGGCTATGTTTGGCTGCAACCACTCCACAGCACGTGCATACCGGCACTTGAGAGTGTTAGTTGATAACACTTGAGGGCTTGTCGAGTTACACCACATATAGTAAAGTACTCAATGTGATGTCTGTCTGTGGTTAATGTATTCATTCATTAATTATCCAATCTGAACTGAAGTTGCTGGGGGGGGGGGGGGAGGAATTAAGGGTCTGTCAAAACTCGGAAGACAAAAGGTTTCAGCTTCTTATTTTTCCCCTCCCTCCCTTTGGGGGCTGAAGGTGGGGCCGACGCAAATTCGCTACGTAAATGTACACTGTGTGGCATCACTCCTGGTGGTAGTTGGAGAGGGTGTTGTTGCAAGTTGCAAGTGATGCTTCAGAACCCTAATGTATCACAAGTTAAAGGCCTTCGACTTATTTTGGAGTCACAGCCTATGTTGTTTTAGACTGTCAAAAAAGCTGGAGGAATTCCCATGTTTTATTGCCTTCTTCCACCTTTGAAAATCGCAATGTTACGGTGTATAGATAACAATTTGAGTGTTCTTCCACATAATTGTGGTGTTTTTCCATGGCCTTTTGTAACATCATAAGTAATAGCAACAATAATGAAAAATCACTGGTCGAGTGACAACTTGACGAAATGGAACAGCACTCAGTGGAGCTCATACCTCCGCCAGGCTGAACAGTTTACATTTTGGATCCCACTGAGAAGTCTGATCTGAATCCGGAACTGAACCAAAATCGAATCGGCTGGTTCTTGTCACCCAACCAACTCATCCACCTGGTTTTATCATAACTTGTCCACAACTTTGAGATATCATGTTACACAGTTTTTGGCCCCATCTCTCAATGGTGAAGAATCACTGAAAAAATTCTCAGATCTGGATCCAGATTCGGGTCTTCACCAAAATCGAATCAAAAAAGAAAAAATAACATGTCCTCGTCACACACCCAACATGTCCACCAAGTTTCATCCGAAACCGTCCACACCTTTTCATGCAATATTGTTTTTAGTCCCATCTCTCAATGGTGAAGAATCATTTAAAAATTAAATAACTCTCGTATCTGGATCCAGATTCAGATCTTCACCAAAATATTGCATTGCCGTCCTCGTCCGGCCACCAACAGACAAACAAACACGATCGACCAACATACTTGGCAAAAACTTTTTGCCAAGTAATGATGATAGCATAATAATAATTTTAACATTATTACAAGATAATAACAACACACCTCCAGTTGGTCCATCATGCATCGAGCTTTTTCTCTCTTGGTAACTCGTGTTTTTAGTAAGCTAAAGATGACTAATGCATTCACTAACTTTAATGCTCATGTATTTGACTGATGCTGGTGAGCTGACTGCTGCGTGTATTCTGAGAGGTCTCGTAAGTTTAATGTAGTGGATTACAGTGGAGTGGGGAGTTAAAAGAGTGGAAATTTTTGATATCAAATTTATAATTGGTCACCATTTGGGAAATTAAATCAAATTAATGAAAATGGCAATACAATCGTCATCGTCTCATCGCCAATTCAAAATAATTTTCCCAGAAAAGGGAGTACAAATGGCCATCAAGTGCTCAGATTGCTAAATTTTCCAGGGCCCGCCGTTGGGCCCAGGACCCCACGCCGTTTTCGCCTCGTGCTCCACGCTCGCGTATCCTCCTCACTTTTCAATAGCTCATGACACCCTTGGCTTTTATGCCTTGTTTTATGCATTTTATGCATTTTATGCATTCTGACTTAGTTTAACAGTTAGTGTAAAAATGAATGTCTTTCAGCCTAGTTATTGTTGTCTGAGGCAAAACGTGCCGTATATTTACGAGAAAGCATAAGATGCAAAACACTCACCTGTTAGCTGATCTTGAAAAACACATCTTGAATTAGAATCCAATGATTTTAAACTTTTTCACAGTGGTGGTGTTTAATGGTATCCCAATGCAGCCGAGCTGATGGAGCCCTCAGTTAATTTATCAATTTTAGCCATCGCTTTTGTTACCCTTTTCATTGTCGCTTTTTGAAATACCTGTATATAATGGTCTGTAACTATGTTCGCTGAATTCCTTGGAATAAAAAGAGGAGCAAAATATCTGTCTCCGTCTCCGTCTCCGTCTCCGTCTCCGTCTCCGTCTCCCTCTCCCTCTCCCTCTCCCTCTCCCTCTCCGTCTCCCTCTCCCTCTCCCTCTCCCTCTCCCTCTCCGTCTCCCTCTCCCTCTCCCTCTCCCTCTCCCTCTCCCTCTCCCTCTCCCTCTCCCCCTCCCTCTCCCCCTCCCCCTCCCTCTCTCTCTCTCTCTCTCTCTCTGTCTCTCTGTCTCTCTCTCCCTGTATGTCTCTGTCTCTGTCTCTGTCTCTGTCTCTCTCTCTCTCTCTCTCTCTCTCTCTCTCTCTCTCTCTCTCTCTCTCTCTCTCTCTCTCTCTCTCTCTCTCTCTCTCTCTCTCTCTCTCTCTCTATCTCTATCTCTATCTCTATCTCTATCTCTATCTCTATCTCTATCTCTATCTCTATCTCTGTCTCTCTGTCTCTCTGTCTCTCTGTCTCTGTGTTTCTCTCTCTGTCTCTGTCTCTCTCTCTCCCTCTGTTTCTCTCTCTCTCTCTCTCTCTATCTGTCTCTCTCTCTCTGCATCTCTCTCTCTGTCTCCGTCTCTCTCTCTCTCTCTCTCTCTCTCTCTCTCTCTCTCTCTCTCTCTCTCTCTCTCTCTCTCTCTCTCTCTCTCTCTCTCTCTCTCTCTCTCTCTCTCTCTCTCTCTCTCTCTCTCTCTCTCTCTCTCTCTCTCTCTCTCTCTCTCTCTCTCTCTCTCTCTCTCTCTCTCTCTCTCTCTCTCTCTCTCTCTCTCTCTCTCTCTCCATGTCTCTCTCTCTCCATGTCTATATGGTCTATATGTCTATCTGTCTCTGTCTGTCATTGTAGGTTGTCAAATCAGACTTCTGTGCTCAACGCAGTCATATTTATAATGGCACCTGGTGCCCCTCAGACAAACCACTGCAAGCATGTTCTGGATAAATCCACAAATGACATCACACAACCTCACATCACAAAGTACATCAGACCCGGACTTCAGATGAGGTGTGTCACTTTATCCTCACAATTTCATCGTTTACATAAATAAAATGAGAATGTTGATGATAAACAACAGAGCACAATAACGTTATTTATGAATTCAACACCTTGATGGATGGGTTTTACACTTATTTTATTGCAGTTGAACCTCTTCTCTTGAATGAACAGAGGTTTATTAGCTCTCGACGTACAAACAAACAACAAATTACAGGTAAACCCAGCTACATGTACTCGTGTTTTTGTTTGGATCATGATGTGTTGTGTTATGTTGTAAATGGAGGAGTGGGCTGGAATATCGAGAGGGTTCTATAAATAGTCTCGGAATTGTGTGTGAGGGAGGGATGGGTGAGTACGTTGAGGGGGGCCTATAAATGTATCTGAATCATTTGGGAAACTATGCGTCAAGGTCTTGTTGTTTAGGTTGTGATGTCACCCTCAGATTTCTCTCGAAGGTGCTCATGTTTTCTGGTTGGAGTCCGAACGACGCTGACTGGGGCTATAAATGTGGCTCCTTCGGTTCCAAGAGCACAGTCAATTGTGATTATAGACTTGCAACGACGATCATCGAGCAGGGAAGTTTCACAGGTGACGGATCAGCATTTGTTCAACGATTTGAACAATGTCTCTAACTCCTCTGAGTATGTTCGTGCCCATCCGGTACAGCCGAGTGATCCCAACTGAGCGTGGCTTTGGTGGTGGTCTGGATGAGCTCCAGGATGAGTTACGACGATCGGAGCGCATCATGGAGCTTCTGTTCCAGCAGGCCCAGAGCCGAATCCGGGCAGGGGGTGCCTTGAACCTGCTGCAGTTGCCTGGAAGCGGACGTGAAACAGAAATGGCCGGGACATGTCTGGCAATTAACCAGAGTGACACGTCTCGCTATGTGGTTTCCTTGGACACCAGGCAGTTCCATCCAGAAAAGATGAGCGTTAAGGTAATCGGAGATCTGCTGCAGGTGTCGGGTCGCCTCGAAGTGCACAATGAAGATGGACAAGGCGGGTCAAGCTACAGCTTCCAGGAATTCCGAGAAGAAGTGAAGCTCCCGAGAGACGTGGACCCTCAGAAAGTGACCTGCTGCTTCACAGCCGATGGGAAGTTAAGGATCGAGGCTCCACGCAGTGTTTCAACTGCAGCCATCGAACGGGTCGTGCCCATCGAGCGTGCACAAGAAGGTTCAAAACCGGTGGAAGGTGCCCCTGGAGCAGGGATTTAACGTGGATTTCCTGCAGCAGTTTTGGATGCATTATTGATCACATTATTAACTGATTGTACGGTTCTACGCATTGGAGCTTTTGGCAATTGACTTTTGACAATTGCACCATTTATCAATCATTAAATACGCTCTTGAATATTACATACAGAAAGCAATGCCTTTGTTACTGTTAAATAAATAATTTTGAAATCCACATATTTTTTTCTCTTTGTATTATTTTGGTACGTTGCCATACCGTTATTGTAGGCAATGGCAAGGTGTTCATTTTCGAGTTGTGGTTTTACCTGCAGGAGGGCATTGGTCTTGTACCAAGTCTCCTCTCGGACTTCTTCAGGTAGACAATTTAAAATATTCATTAACAGCTCGTCTTGGTTTTATGGAGGCCTGGGATGTGTTACAAGCAACTTGCTATCACTTTCCAAGTCAGTCATTCCATATCAATCGCTTTGCAAGCCGCTCGGCATGCGGAGCAAGCTATTAACAGAGGTGCTTCGTTATGTTCGTAAAAATGGCCACCATAGTTGGATTCAAATCAATACTACAACGGCCCATGGACGTCGATCACTAATTCTAAGTGGGGGTGGGAGGGGGGACATTGCAAGTGCAAATGGTGGAGCCAAGAGCAAGTCTCGTCCCTGCAAGTTGTTGACTGAAGACACACTTTGGTGGGGTGCATTCTGAGCATTTAATCTGACCGCCTTTTACCACGTTTCTCCAAAATAATTGAACTGGTAAAAGGAAGAGGTTTAAAGTTCGAGTTTGTTCTTGGTCCCAAAGTTTATGACTGTGCTCAACCCCCATATGTAATAATTCAACATGCCAAGTAAATCAAACAAAACAAATCAAACGTTTAACTGGCTTTGTTTTCTTTCACATGACTTGAACTCGTTCACACTACAAAAGTCAAAAATGAGAGTGACACAAAAAATATGACGCAACAAACGAACCTCAAAACATGCCAAAAATATGACCACATGTTGCTACCGATCTGTTCAAAAATTCCTGAGTAATGGCTTGAGTGTCAAGTGTTGCCAGTCGATCTCGGTGTATGTGACAGATCAGGAGATGGATCACAAAAATCAAAAAAAATAAAAGAACTATGGAATTTTTACCTTAATGAACAATCAAAAATTTGACAGCGTCACCTGAGAGCCTCCATTATTCAAATTTGTTGGCTCCTTGGAAAAGTTAAAAAGTCGGAGCTTGGGACGTGCGCCACTAAATTTGGTACTTTTAAAGAGTGTCCCCTTCATTTTGCGAAGACGCCTAACTAAATGAGATTGTGGAGAATGTGGAAATTGGTTCCACAGGTGGGAATGAAGAGGAAGGATTGAGTGGAGGTGAACAGTGAGCCTGTAGTTTGGGAGTTTCACCAGGAGGCGGTTTTACTGGCAGGATGCACCTTGTGGAAACTTGGGGTGGGGACAGAGCATGGAAAGATCAGAGGGTGCAAGACCAGAAAGGAGATGGTGGAAGACAGAGAGACCCCGACCTGTCTGTAATACGACATTATATCTCCAAATAAATAAATTTTGCCAAGTAACAAAAAAAGAAAAACAAACGGAGGCGATCAACATACTTGTGAACAAAAAATTTTTGTTTGCCAAGTAACAGACAGACGGGAGTGAAAACAACCTCCTTCCACCTTGGTGGAGGTAACAGGTAATCGTCGTCCACAACCATCCTTGACCATGTTACAAAACGTCGGCTGAGACTTTTTTTTTCTTTTTCTTCTTTTTTCTGCTCTCACTTTTTCACATTTATTCGCTTTTAAATTCGTTTTCTCCACAACTGTTTGAGTGATGGTTTTTTTTGTATACCTTGTCGAGGCTCGTGTGAGAGCTAACACACAACGCACAGCAATGGGGGCTTGAGATAAGAGGGGCAGGAGTGGGAAGGACAAAACAGTAGGGAACAAAGACATCAGGAGATCTGTGGAAGGGAGAGGGATGGGGTCGGGAACACAGGGTGTTAAGATGGACATTGCAGGGACTTTCAGGAAGCAAAGCAGGGAATTTGAAGGAGGTGGGTTTGGGGTGGATTAATGGGGGTGGAAAAGATCAAGGATTTGGATGGAGGATGATAAGAGGTGGTGGTAAACAGCTGTTTTGAAGGTGTGGAGGGAAGAATGGGATTGAACAGAGTGATGGAGTTTATTCCAAAGGTGGGAATGAAAGAGTGAAGGTGAGCAGTGATTCATGATTTTGGTAGTTTTTTCCAGAAAACATTTGACACAAAACTTTCAACTTCGGTGCACTTATCCATGGATAATTTTTTTTAATCTAAAGTTCTATGATGATTGGATGAAAAATGTGGCCAGCGTTCCAAAAAGTCTGTTTTCTGTTGGTGTGGGTTGCAGGGTGTTTCAAGTATCAGGAATAAACTGTCTCAACCTCGCTTTACTCAGTTTCAGGCAAATAATTTAAATTTTTGACTTTAATAGATGTTATATTTGCATCAAGGTTATGGTTACAGTTCATGTAAAATGTTTTTTCTTTCAATCACAGCATTGTGTATACAATTCAATCATGATATTGGAAGGTAAAATCAATGAAACCACATCCAATTCCCTAAATATGGATGCCTTGGTTGGGGCCCCTTTGGAGGGGGACCGAGTTTATCCCGAGCTGGACAAACTTTATCAGCAAGTCAACACTATCATTTGCTTATACATTTGTAGTACACACACTTTTTTTGCACATCTTTCATCTGCAACTCTTTTATTATTCCATGGAATTATATTTTATGAGCCATGCATGTACCAGAGAGGAAGTCTGACCAGCTTCATTCTCAAGTATTGCCTTCAGTGAAGACGTTCCAAATTATGTTGCTCATGAGAGCGATGCCAAAAAGAATATATATATTTTTTTTTTTGTATACCTTGGTCGAGGCTCGTATGAGAGCTAACACACAACTCACAGCAAGGAGGCATGAGACAAGAGGGGCGGGAGTGGAAGGGACAAAACATTGGGGAACAGACACATTAGGTGAACTGTGGAAGGGATGGGGATGGGACGGGGAACATGGCGAAGAGAAGATGGACATTTCAGGGACTTTCAGGAAGGAAAGCAGGAGAAATGAAGGAAGTGGGCTTGGGTGGATTATTGGGGGTAGAAAAGCTCGAGGATTTGGATGGGGGAAGATAAGAGGTGGTGGTGAATAGCTGTTTTGAAAGCCTGCAGGGAAGAATGGGAAAGAATAGAGTGAGGAAGTTTATTCCAAAGGCGGGAAAAAAGAGGAATGAAAGAGTGAAAATGAGCAGTGATTCGTGATTTTGGTAGTTTTACCAGAAGGGGGTTGTTGGCGGACCTTGAGCGCCATGTGGAAATGTGGTGGGGACAAATCGCAGAGAGAGCAGGGGGGGCAAGGCTGGAGAGGAGTCGGTAGAAGACAGAAAGACCACCGACCAACCTGCGGTGATTGAGTGAGAGGCCCATAGACTCAGCTTCATTGCGGGAGATGCCGATGATCTTAAATGCCCTGGTTTCGACAGCGTGAAGCCGAGAAAGGTGGGAGGCAGGAGCACCAGCCCAGAGGGGAGAGCAGTACTCCATCAGGCTACGGACAAAAGCTTTGTAAGTGGTCAGGAGCTCAAGAGGGCCGAGGAAGGACTTAGCACGACGGAGGATTCCCAGTCGGCGACTGGCTTTTGAGGCGAGGTTGGAAATGTGACTTTCCCAGGAAAGGTCATGGCAGATAGTGAGACCTAGAAGCTTGAAAGAAAAGACTTCTTCCAGAGGATTGTTGAGAAAGTGGATGGGGGGTTTTGTAAACGGTCCTTTCGAAGAGACATAGTGAGAGTGTGAGATTTGTCTGGATTGAAAGACATGTTCCACGTGTTGGACCAGTTTGTGATTTTATCCAGATCTGCAGTGAGTGAAGAAGCTGCTGCTTGCCGGTCTGAGGGATGACAGATGGTACGGCAGAGGGTGGAGTCGTCGGCAAAGAGAAATAGAGGATTTTCCAGAGAGTCCGAGAGATCATTGATGAAAACCAGAAAAAGAACAGGGCCCAGAACGCTACCTTGAGGAACTCCAGCCTGCACAGGAAGAGGGGATGAAAGAACTCCATTTAGGGCCACACGTTGACTGCGACAGGAGAGGAAGTCTGCGAGCCATGAGTGGAGATGGCCTTGAATACCATGGGAAGAGAGTTTGGTGAGTAGGGCAGGGTGCCAGACCGTGTCAAAAGCACGTGATATGTCCAGGGATACGGCTCGGATTTCCTGTCTGGCATTGAGGACCTCCATCCATTGATGGGAGAGCAGAAGCAGCATATCCAGGGTAGAGTGACCTGGTCTGAAACCAAATTGATGATTGGAAATCAAGCCATTGGAGAAGAGGAAGGATTTCATGTCTGAAGCGATGATGGATTCCATAACCTTGCTGATGATTGGGAGAAGGCTGATTGGTCTGTAGTTATAGGGATCTGTTTTTGCACCTTTTTTATGCAGGGCAGTGATGTTAGCAGATTTCCAAGCAGATGGCAGATGACCTTGGGCAAATGAGAGGGTGAATAGAACAGAGAGAGGGTGAGCAAGAGCAGAAGAGCAGGCTTTGAGGACACGTGGGCTGATGCCGTCTGGACCGGTTGCAGAATCTGACTCGAGGTTTGAAAGCAAGCTCTCCACCTTGTCAGGAGAAAAGGATACAGAGTCCAGGGACAGTTGGGTGCGACTGGGTAAAGTGGGTAGAGATAGTGATGGGTTTAGGACACAAGATTTAGCTGCAAACACCGAGTTTAGACATTCAGTTTTATCACGTGTGGAATCAGCAGTGCGGCCATTTGAGGTAAGGGAGGGGATGGAGGGGGAACATACACCAGAAACAGATTTGATTAAACGCCACCAGGATTTTGAGAAGGGAGAGAGGTTTGAGAGTTCAGACTTGAGATGAGAAAGATGTTGTTTTCTGGCTCTCCTGAGGGTAGATACACACTTGTTCTGAGCTTTGTGGAAAGAACTGAGATTGCCCTCAGTTGGGTTTGCTTTCCATGAGGCAAAGGCAAGTTGTTTCAGGACAACTGCCTCGCCACAAGCTTCAGTAAACCAAGGGCGGGAGGAAGGGTAAGACAACTGAACACGAGAGGGGATAAATCTGTGCATGAGGGAGAGCAAGTTTCTTTGAAAGAATATCTTTTAAGGCTTGCCACTAAATGGCCTTCTTCCACATGTGATTAATTTGACCTGAAATCATCATCTTTGTTTTGAACTTTACGTGACCTAAACCATGTGACCCATGACATTACAGTTGGAGAAATTTTTGTTTCTCATGGATAGGCGATCATACCTGTAAAGTTTTGCCTCGATATTGTTACGGATCTGGAAACCATGTGCATTCAACATAGAGATGTCCCAAAAGATGTCCAAAAGGCAGGCAAAAAATGCTTTGCCTGCCTTTGCCTTGCCTCCATACCTGCCATGCCTTTGTTTGCATTCCCATGTCACAACCTTCACTATGTGCTCCAGGACCATCGCTGAAAGTGTTTTGCAAGGACTGCCCTGCGGGCAGCCGTGTTATCGGGGACTGCACTGAGCAGCCCAGATATCTCCTTGTTGTTGCATGAAGGTCAGTTCAAATGGACCGGGGACTGCACTGAGTAGCACGGAGATCTTGTTGCATCAAGGCCAGTTCAAATGGCCTGTGAGACGGCGTATGGCCTGCCGTGTTCGGGTGAGTTGCCTCCAGCAGCTAAAATTAAAAAAAAGAAAAAAAAAAGGAAGAATTCAACGACAAACAAGGGACCTTTGAAGGCCCTAAAGACGTCTGCGCACTCACCCACAAATGTTAAGTTGCTGTGTTTTCTCTCCTCATGTCACAGGTCCTGAACCATGGGAAGAGTAAATATTAGGACTGTACATCATTTTAACCCACCTGTTGTTTGTTTAGTGCCGGCAATATAGTTAAGTTGTCTGAGTGTGTCTGCTCGTTTAGTTATGCAACACACTAGGTTATATATTTTTGGGACATGTATTCCAAATGTCGCACTCAGGGATCCGAAGGTAAAATGTACTCGGGGGAAACCTACACCTGCATGCCACACGAAAATTAACGACTCGGGTCGAGTCTATAAAAAGAGGGGTGGTGTGTGGGGGGGGGGGTAGTGTTACGGATCTGGAAACCATGTGCATTCAACATACTCCCAAAAGTCAGTTATGTCATTAAGTATGTGTGTCGTCAGATCCCCTTCCTTTTGTCGAGTGGGAGAATCAAAGACATGCGTTGCGATTTCTTTTAGTTAGGTTATTACATCGAACAAACCATCTAACAACCATCCCATTTGCATGACCCCTCGGCCTATCACAATCCACCACCCATCTGCCTTCTCGCACCCTGACGTGCCAAGGCAAGATCTTGCGGTTCCGGTTTCTCAGCTCCCACAATCGTTGTAACTCTTTCACGACGGCCTTTGCAACATTGATACTGTTGCTCGTCAAGTACGAACCCGCGTGGAAGAGTGGCTGAGGTTTCCTGGCAGGGGCCGTTGCAGTGTTGATACTATTACTCGTCAAGTATGAACCTGCGTGGAAGAGTGACTGGGGTTTCCCGGCAGGGGCCAAGGCCCCGCTCCGGTAGGGTGGGCCGTGGGAGCCTTCCCAATCAGGGCGGGGAGTGAGGTCTGTTCGAGCGAGCCCCGCTCCACTGAGGGAGGTCCATAAAATCCCCGAGCACTCTCTGAGAGCGGAGTTTTTGGTGGGTTTTTGCTGTCACGAAAGGGTTACGAAGGTTGTGACGAAGGGGTGGTAACAGTGGGGGTTACGAAGGCTGTTACGAAGGGGTGGTAACAGTGGTTGTTACGAGGGTTGAGCAGAAGGCCATCAAGGTAGCGAACATGTCTCTGCTGGCCCTCTACAAGGAAGGAAAGAGCGACCCTGACCTCCCTCCGTGGATCCTGAGCTCCACGTGGACCCCGCCATTCACCACCTGAGCTCCGCCACGAACCTCGAGTCCCACACGTACGACTATGGTCCAAACCAGCGACCATTTTCAGGTGCCGCAGCACGGAGTACCCCCTTTCTCTGATAGCCAGGAACCCATCCAAACTCTGACCCCCAGCTTGTCTCTCTCCTCAGCTGCGAGGTTCCAATAAAGAACTCTGGGTTTCTTTTCATTTGTGTATGTGTCTGCGTGTGGCCCCGTCTGGGAAGTAGAACCGAATAAGTGTTTTTGGAACATTGTAAATACTGCTTGAATATTCGTGTTCAGTCTTGCCTTTGTCTTTTACTGTAAATAAAACTTGTTGTCCCCCAAAAAAATGTCCCCAGTTCATATCCGTGCCTTCTTGCATTGGTCCAGCATGGTTTGGATCTGAGTTTAGGTGGGGTTTTATCCCCGGTAATCGGACAATTGTAGTCGGGACGTCCTGCGCAGGCCTGCTCAACTACATCCGAGCCGGAAAGGTGGGTGGCAGAGTGGTAGTCGGTCGGTGTAATTTTAAAGCTGCCGGTAGAGTGAATCCGGTTCGGCCAGGCGCTCCGAGGGCGTGGATCCTCGGTAGCCGAGACCGCGTGGTTACTTAGGTACATTGGATCTAGACAAAATAACCCGATGCCACGCGGTCAAGATATTGGCGACCACGGTCGGTTAAGTGACCCACCGCGTCACGGACTTATCCGGAGTGACGGCCTACAATTCCGAGGAGTCTGGTGGAGACAACGTATCTTTCCCCACCTATTGGTCGTTCTTGCCACCGACCCCCGGCCCACAACAATATGTTCAGCCGTTTCGGAGAAGATTTTTGAAGGCTTTCATGTTAAAAACAATATGGTTGCCGAACCACGTGACCGAGGACATCATCAATGTTTTCCTCCATACAATTTATCCCGGGATGACCCTCAAAAAACTTCATACTGATTGGATAAAGCGGTTGATGTCTGCAATTACAACGTCATAATGAAACCACCTATGACATCATCAAAAATAACACTCCTTTCCCAGAGGGACTACTTGACGCGTGTGAAGTTTCAATGTTTTTCCAAGGAGCAGATGCAGATATTCAGGGGTCCAAAGTTTTTTTTCCCCTTTTTTTCCTACATGGCTGCCACACCATGTAAAACTATGAGGTCATGATTATCGTTAAAACATTCTAAATGAGTGGTCACACCTATGGTGAACATTTTGTGTCATTCGGATAAGCGGTTCCAGAGAAAGTCAAGAACATTGGCCTGGAGAGACGTACGTACGTACACAGAAACTGAAAACATAACACCTCCAGCGACTTTGTCAGCGGAGGCATAAAAAGACCAGGCAAAAGGTTTCCTTCCTGAGATCCATTTGGAACCCTTGTGTGAGAGCCCCAACTTTCAAATATGTCCTCTTCTTCTTTTGATACCTCAACACAAACCAGACAGTACTCCCAAAAAAATATTCATGCTCCAATACATATTTTCTCCCTCTCCTTCATGAACTGTCAGAATAATTGTTTTTCATCAAGAACATTAATTGGGAATACTTGTTATTGAGCAATATGCATACATTAGTGTGCTGTGCATACTTTACCCAAAGAAAACATTTAATTTTTTTTACTTCAATCCAGTGGGGCCACCAAATCACGTGACCGATCAATTATATTCGTCATCGCCTGCGTCCTCCCACCCCACTCCACCCCTTGCTCCTCCCACCCGAGTCCCTCTCGACACCCACCCCACTCCTTCCCCTTCCTCAGTAAGTTACCAAGTGTAATTGCTTGTGCTGTTTCACGTTTCTTGTGGAGAGCTCGCCAAATGGCTGAAGGACTCAACAAGCATGTACCTTCATTGGGCGGTGTATAATTATAATAAGACCGATGCTGCGATCATTGGAAACAAAACCTGCATTACCTCATTTGAGGTGTCATCAAATTGTACATTTTTTTCCTCAAAACGGTAGCTTTATTTTCTTCTGGAAGATGGGTTGTCGAATCTTCAAATGTATGGGACATGAGGCCTGTATAAACATATTGATTGATGTGAAGCAAAAAATATGGCCGCGATTTCTGGGCGGCTGGAGGTGCGGCCAAGCTTAAAGGATTTCTAGGTGTGGATTTCTAGGTGTGGCCTAGCTAGGTGTGGCCTTGCAAAAAGGATTTCTAGGTGTGGCCAAGCTAGGTCTGGCCTCGCAAAAAGGATTTCAAGGTGTGGCCTCGGTGTGGCCTCGCTAAAAGGTGGATTTCTAGGTTTTGGCCTAACTAGGTGTGGCCGAGCTAAAAGGATTTCTAGGTGTGGCCTAGCTTGGTGTGGTCTAGCTAAAAGGTGGATTAGGTGGATTTCGAGGTGTGGCCTAGCTTAAAGGATTTCTAGGTGTGGCCTAGCTAAAAGGATTTCTAGGTGTGGCCAAGCTAGGTCTGGCCTAGCAAAAAGGATTTCAAGGTGTGACCTAGGTGTGGCCTCGCTAAAAGGTGGATTTCTAGGTTTCGGCCTTGCTAGGTGTGGCCGAGCTAAAAGGATTTCTAGGTGTGGCCTAGCTTGGTGTGGTCTAGCTAAAAGGTGGATTAGGTGGATTTCGAGGTGTGGCCTAGCTTAAAGGATTTCTAGGTGTGGCCTAGCTGAAAGGATTTCTAGGTGTGGCCTAGCAAAAAGGATTTCTAGGTGTGACCTAGCTCAAAGGATTTCTAGGTGTGGCCTAGCTAAAAGGATTTCAAGGTGTGGCCCAGCTAAAAGGATTTCTAGGTGTGGCCTAGCTCAAAGGATTTCTAGGTGTGGCCTAGCTAAAAGGATTTCAAGGTGTGGCCCAGCTAAAAGGATTTCTAGGTGTGGCCTATCTTGGTGTGGCCTAGCTAAAAGGTGGATTAGGTGGATTTCTAGGTGTGGCCTAGCTAAAAGGATTTCTAGGTGTGGCCGAGCGAAAAGGATTTCTCGGTGTGGCCTCGCTAATAGGTGGATTAGGTGGATTTCCTGGTGTGGCCGCGCTAAAAGGATTTCTAGGTGTGGCCTTGCTAAAAGGATTTCTCGGTGTGGATTTCTAGGTGTGGCCTAGCTAAAAGGATTTCTCGGTGTGGCCGAGCTCAGTGTGATCAAGCTAAAAGGTTGATTCGGTGGATTTCTAGGTGTGGCCGAGCTAAAAGGATTTCTTGGTGTGGCCTAGCTCGGTGTGGCCTCGCTAAAAGGATTTCTTGGTGTGGCCTAGCTAGGTGAGGCCTCGCGAAAAGGCGGATTAGGTGGATTTTTCGGTGTGGCCTAGCGAAAAGGATTTCTTGGTGTGGCCTAGCTAAAAGGATTTCTCAGTGTGGATTTCCAGGTGTGGCCAAGCTAAAAGGATTTCTAGGTGTGGCCGAGCTAAAAGGATTTCTAGGTGTGGCCTAGCTTGGTGTGGCCTAGCTAAAAGGTGGATTAGGTGGATTTCTAGGTGTGGCCGAGCTTAAAGGATTTCTAGGTGTGGCTTAGTGAGGTGTGGCCCAGCTAAAAGGTGGATAAGGTGGATTTCTAGGTGTGGCCCAGCTAAAAGGATTTCTAGGTGTGGCCTAGCTTGGTGTGGCCAAGCTTAAAGGTGGATGAGGTGGATTTCTAGGTGTGGCCTAGCTAGGTGTGGCCGAGCTAAAAGGTGGATGAGGTGGATTTCGAGGTGTCACTGAGCTAAAACGATTTCTTGGTGTGGATTTCTTGGGGTGGCCTAGCTTGGTGTGGCTGAGCTCAAAGGTGGATTAGGTGGATTTCTAGATGTGGCCCAGCGAAAAGGTGGATTAGGTGGATTTCTAGGTGTGGCCTAGCTGAAAGGATTTCTAGGTGTGGCCTAGCTGAAAGGATTTCTAGGTGTGGCCTCGCTAAAATGCGGATTCGGTGGATTTCTGGGTGTGGCCTCGCTAAAAGGCGGTGCTTGTGACGGTTTCTGAGACGAGAGAAGGCGTGGCCTGCAGAATGGGCGGTGCTTGTGACATTTTCTGAGACGAGAGAAGGCGTGGCCTGCAGAATGGGAGGTGCTTATGACCAACCCACACACGCACACGGACAGCTCGATGCAGTACATAAGGTATTATTTCTTTGAAACCGAATAACCAATCAACAGTTTCCTTTGCAGGTGAGATCCATGACCCTTGCTGCATGTATCTTATTTAAAAATGACGTCCTCAGTCACGTGGTTTGGCAGCCACATCAGTTTCGCGGAAAATGAATAAATAAATTTCGGAACCTGCTGCAGCGATCAAATTGACGCCGATCACGTTCCAGGTCGATACGGGAGCAGCGGTGTCGCTCATCGGCGAACAGACCGCGCGTAGACTCAACGGCTTGAAGCTTATCAGGTCAAACCTCGCGCTGTTCACGTACACCCGCGAGAAGATAACGCCAGTCGGGATGGCAGACGTGTCTGTGCGGTACCAAGGCCAGGTCGCCACGCTTCAGGTGTACGTCGTACGGGGGAGGGGGCCGTCTCTCCTCGGCCGAGATTGGATGACCCGCATCAGGCTAGACTGGGCCGCAGTTCACCTTGTGCAACCCGTGCCGAGCCGGTGGGAGGATCAGTTGGAGGAGATTCTTCAAAGACATCAAGGGTTGTTTAGAGACGACCTTGGAAAACTCAAGGGCATGGAGGCGAAACTCTTCTTGAAGGAGGGGGTGGTTCCTCGGTTTTGTAAACCGCGTCCGGTGCCGTATGCCCTGCAGGACAAGGTCAAGGGTGAACTGGATAGGCTGGAGGCCTGTGGAGTGATCGAAAGGGTGTCATGCTCGGATTGGGCCACCCCGGTTGTCACGGTGCTGAAACGGAATGGGGACGTCCGATTGTGCGGGGACTTCAAATCCACAGTTAACCCGGGGCTCAGCGTGGAGCAATATCCACTGCCGTCAATCGATGAGATATATGCGCGATTGGCGGGGAGTCAATACTTCACGAAGCTAGACCTGCGTGATGCATATTTTCACCTGCCGACGGATCCCGGGAGTAGCAAGCTTTTAACAATCAACACGTGTCAAGGACTCTATCGATATACCCGACTCTGTTTTGGGATTGCTTCGGCCCCAGCTTTGTGGCAGAAAGCTATGGATCAGGTTTGCATTGTCCTGTCCGCTCAGACCTACCTGGACGATGTGCTCATTGCGGGGAAAACGGCGGACGAGCATCTGGCGAACATTGCCCGAGTACTGACGAATCTAGAAGCGTGCGACCTGCGCTTAAACAGGGACAAGTGCGCGTTCTTCAAGCAGCGCTTGGAATACCTCGGGCACATCATCACGCCGGAAGGGCTGTTGAAAGGTCCTCGGAGGGTGGAGGCGATTCAGCGCATGCCACCGCCTCGCGACAAGACGCAGCTGCGCTCGTTCATTGGCATGGCCCAGTATTACCAAAGGTTCGTGCGCGGGCTCAGCTCACAACTTGCGCCGTTAACGCGGTTGCTCAAGAAGGACGAGCACTGGGTTTGGGGGCCTGCACACCAGGCGTCGTTCGACCGCGTCAAGCGGCTGCTCACAGAGGATACGGTCCTCGTGCACTACGAGCCTGCGCGTCCGCTCCTATTGGCATGCGACAGCTCTGGATATGGCATCGGGGCAGTGCTCTCCCACAGGATGGACGATGGTTCCGAGCGGCCTGTTTGTTTTGCATCCCGGACCCTGTCCACAGCAGAGCGCGGATATGCCCAGATTGAGCGTGAGGCTCTCAGCCTCGTCTGGGGTGTGCGGAGGTTTCATCAATATCTGCTGGGGCGGCATTTCACTTAACAGACGGATCACAAACCGCTTCAATTCATCCTGAGACCCGAACGCGGGGTGCCGGTGGTAGCAGCCGCGCGAATACAGCGGTGGTGTCTGTTTCTGGGTGCTTACGATTATGATATTCAGTTCCGAAGCACCGAGAAGCATGCTAACTGCGACGGGCTCTCATGCTTGCCGTGTGCGGAGGGTCCAGCTGCGTCTGAGTTGGGCGACCGGGTCGATGTGTTCGCGCTGGACCAGGTCCAAAGCGGGCCGGTCACGGCCAGGCAGGGCACGGTGGAGTCGGCTCGTGATCCGGTGCTTGCCCGTGTCTTCCAGGCGATTTCTGCGGGGAATTGGAGCGATCTGCCTTCGACACCGGCATTTCAACCTTTCACGTCACGCGCAGCGAAGCTGTCGTTGGTCCAACGGTGCATAATGTGGGGAATGAGGACCGTGATTCCACCGAGGTTCAGGCAGCGGTGTTTGGAAGAACTGCATGTCAGTCACCTGGGCATCGTGAAGACCAAGAGTCTTGCTCGTAGCCTGTTGTGGTGGCCGGGGTTGGACAAAGACATTGAGCAGTTGGTTAAGCGTTGCGCTACGTGCCAGACAGATGCTGATAACCCGCGTCGAGCTTCGGGTCTCTGGCCTGTGCCAGACCGAGCTTGGCAGAGGGTCCATGTAGATTTTGCGGGACCGGTTAATGGCAAGATGTTTTTGATTGTGATCGATGCATTCTCTAAATGGCCGGAGGTTGTAGTAATGTAGCATATTTCAGCAAACATTACAGTAGAGAAGCTGCGGACGATCTTTGCTAATAAAGGGTTGCCGGAGATCCTGGTCTCTGATAATGGTCCGCAGTTCATCGCGGGTGTATTTGATGAGTTTATGCGCCAGAATGGTATTCGACATCTAAGGTCCGCACCGTATCATCCTGAGACGAATGGCCAAGCTGAGTCGTTTGTCAAGATGTTGAAGCGGGCTTTGCATAGGGGGGGTGTTGCACCTGTGCAGACCGTGGTCGATGTCTTTTTGCTCCATTACAGGAACGCAGTTCATCCTGTCACGGGTGATTCGCCTGCCATTCGTCTCTATGGACGGGCTTTGCGGTCCAGGCTGGATTTGCTGCGACCTGGAGGGTCGGGGAGTGGGGCAATGTCGCGTCCGACGCGGCTGCGCAGCTTTGAGGTGGGGCAGCGGGTGATGGTACGCGATTATTTCCACGGTTCCAAATGGGTGCCGGCGGTGGTCTCTGTGGTGCTGGGGCCGGCGAATTGCATGGTGCGGACTGATGGTGGGGATGTGTGGAAGCGGCACGTGGACCAGATGCATGATCGCTGTTCAGCGTCACCCCCCCCCACACCTCCCCGAGCCGAACGTTGCGGGACCCCCACCGGTAGTTTCGCCGGCACCTGACGTTGTATCGCCGGGGCTGGCTGGGCCGGCGCCGAGGGGGTCTTCGCCTGATGCCGTCCTACCCGGGGACGTCGAGCAGGCTGGGCAGTCGGGGGTAGCTGGTGTTGCGGAAAGTGCGAGTCCGGCGAGGGTGTCACCTCGACCGAGCCGGGAGGCATCTGAGCCTGGACTGTCTGGTGGCGCTGCCCGTCCGAGGCGGGTCAGGGTGCGGCCGCGGTACTTGGAGGATTATGAGTGTTGATGGGTTTCCGATGGTCATGTTGTGATTATCCGTTCGTTATGTGATGGGTCATTTTACGGGGGGAGGAGTGTGCTGTGTCACGTGATTGGGTTTTCGTATATCATGCCTCGCCCGCTAGGGGTGGTAAGACTGTGCTTCTGGTCGTGCAATAAAGCGGAGTCGATGGTGGCCCGCGTGCTTCTTGCGTCCCACCGCACCTCGTACGCACTAGAAACTTTACAGTTATGATCCATTCCCATTGCCCCATGGTATGTGATGTGATTCATATCAATGTGTTCAGCTGTTGCAGAGAAAACGGGTTTGAAAGTGACGATTTTCAAACGAACATGGCTGCCAAACCACATGACCTATGGCATTGAAAATGTGCACTCTGCCCATGATTTGGGAGACGATCATGTGTGTAAAGTTTTGTTTTGATCAGATAAGGTCCGTTTTGCTATCTAATATGGCTGCAACACCACGTTATATTATGTCATCATTTTCACATTGGATGTGGCAATGATGGTTGATGATATCTTTCTATAATTCCAGCAATCTCTGTGTGTGTCTGTGTCTGTGTCTGTGTCTGTGTCCGCCGTTTCTCGACAACCGCTGGTCCGATCTAATTGAAACTTGCCAGATATATTGCTGGGGACCTGAGGATGTGCCTTTTAAAGGTTTGATATTAATCGGACAAGTGCTTCCCAAGTTATGGCCATTTATTTACCAAACCAATGACCAGACACGTTGTTGCGTGGGCGTGGCCGATGGGGAAGGGAAGCTCAGCCGCGTTCCCCATTACGGGTTACAACGTACGGACTTCCGGAGAGTGATGACTTCGTGTATTCTAATAATTTCTCGATTTCCTATGCGCATTTATAGATAAACACAATGCCCCAAGTTATGATAGTTTTCATATTAGACGGTGCATAAATTTCGGTAACATCAGAGTGCTGGTATGCTCCGAACCAGGAAGTCAATTTTTTTTCTCTCTTCTCTTCTCTTTTTGTTTTTCCTTGCGACGACATTGCGAAAAGGTAAAATACGTTGGGGCTAATTGAATAATTGGCCATTAAAACCTAAACTGTGATATGCGAACTTCCGCGCCATGCATGTATGGGCACGCGAGAGCGAAGAAACGGCCTGTGTGATTGTTTTTTCTTGCTCGCGGTTGGTATATATTTTTTTATGCTTTGTTTTTTTTTTTTTTACGGGCACGGACTAGTTTGTTAAATTTTGCTTTGATCGGATAGGCGGTTCTATAGAAAACATTATTTAATATTTTTCTTCAATCCAATATGGCCACCGAACCACGTGACCGATCAATTATATTCTTTATCACCATCGTATCCCAAGAGCCAATATTCAGCCAAGAAAGAGGAATTCAGTGAGTCCTCATCTGGAATAATCTGTACAGTTTTGGTCACCACGTCTGAGGAAGGACATCGTTGTCATGGATGATGAAGGGTGTCGACAAAATAAGTGTAAAGAATATTGACGTATACCTGGTGTTGGCTCAATGGTTAGGGTGGTGGCTTGGAATCCTCTGATCCTGAGTTCAAACCCCACTCCACTGTTGAATTCATACCAGGTGGGGTTGACTCTGCCTGTCATCCTTCCGAGGTCGGCAAAATGAGTGCCAGCATGCTGGTATCCTGTGTCGGAGTGGCGACCCGTCCAGGATTGTGTCCAATAGCCAAGGAGACTGCTTAGGCAGCACCAACGCTCTGCATGGAGTATGGTCCCGATGGATGGATGGAATATTGACGTAAGGGGGTCACAGCTTATGAGTGAAGAAGAAGAAGAATAAGGAGAATAGAGTTTGGCGTGTCATTCAGCGATTGGTTGATGTATTCAGCCTCCAAGAAATAGTGGGAGTTCAGAGAAAGCACATCGGTTTAAAATGTAATTTAATAGATCCTTCGAAGCCGTGGGGCTATAATCTATAATCTACACGAGATTATAAAGCAGGATGTGTGTTTGTCCGTCGTCGAACTCCTCGCTCAGTTTTTGGCCTCGTTCCGTCGAGGTCCTTCGAACCTTCTGTGGAACGTTTTGGGATCCCAGTGGATGTCCTCAGGTGGATAGGAGGTTTCATAAATGCTTCAACATTGTTATGATTTTGATTTTCGATTCGTACAAAATGTTTTGTGTCCACTCTTCGATTCGTCTGTATTGGGTGTGGCTTGGGAACGGAGTCGACGTTCGTTTACCTCAGGAGTGTTTGTACGAAGCATTTACATTCGTTTACGTCACGAGTTTACCTCAGGAGTGTTTGTACGAAGCTTTTACATTCGTTTACCTCACGGGTGTTTGTTCGAAGTTTTTACATTCGTTTACCTCAGGAGTGTTTGTACGAAGCATTTACATTCGTTTACCTCACGGGTGTTTGTTCGAAGCTTTTACATTCGTTGACCTCACGGGTGTTTGTACGAAGCATTAACATTCGTTTACCTCACGGGTGTTTGTATTTTATCATATTAAAGGTAGAGTAGTAATTTTTGATTAGAGCGATGCTGTTTGAAATGAAAATCTGAAGAGATTAGTTTAAATCAGAATTAAATTATGTGAGGGTTCGTTACCGTGACATTCGCGGATTCAGCGTGTGCAGATTCGTCGTCGTTGTGACGTCGAAATATGACCCACATCTTCTGTTGGGATTAGCTGCTGCAGTGAGTTTTATTATTAGGGTACCCTGTGAGTACAGGGTACCCTATTGTTTTCCTTCTGTTTATTATTATTATTATTACGCATTATTATTATTATTATTATTTTTCCGCCGGCATTTTGCACCCTTTTTCGCTTTAAAAATCATTTTCTCTGGAACACTAAGTCCGATCGACAGGAAATTTTCACCATAGTATGTATCTTTTATGATAGCACAATCACGTTATAATTATGACGTCATTGGTCACGTGGTACGGTCGCCATCTTGAAAAAAGCGATAAACTTTGGACATCTGTATCTCGGAAACCGTGCAATGGAAAATTTTTTCGTTTGATACATTTTACTAAGCTCCCTATGGGGAACACGTGTGATTTTTCGTGACGTCATAGGTGAAGCGATATACCGGTGAAAATTCGTCAAGTAGAACGCCATATAGGAAAAATCTGAAAAATTCTGAGCGTCATCTACACCAAAATTCATCGTCAAAAATGTTTTTTTTGACGTCATTGATGACGTAATTCGGCCGCCATCTTGTTTTTTAGTGTTTTTTAAAAAAAATCTTCTTCTCCAGAACGGCTGTGCAGATTGAGGCGAAACTTTACAGGCACATTCCCCCTGAGGTCCTCTTTCAAGTTTGTTAATTTGTTGTTGATACGTCACATGGTTTGGCGGCCATCTTGAAAAAACCTTAAAACCTTCAAACATCTTCTTCTCCAGAAGCGCTGGTCCAATGAAGGCGAGATTTCAGAACTATATTTGTGAGATGTATGCGATGCAAGTTTGTTAATTTCAAAGTGATAGGTCACATGGTTTGGCCGCCATGTTGGATTTAAGAAAAATATTAAATAATGTTTTCTCTGGTATTTCATAAGCCATCAAAGCGAAAATTTGCAAGTGCCTTCCTCCCTCAAGTCTGCATACATGGTGAAAAAATTTTACCTCAGAAGTCACATGGTTTGGCGGCCATCTTGGATAGAAAAATAGACTTTATCCGATTTACACGAAACTTCACACACTTGTTCGGGTCGACGATGGAAAGCAGAATTTAAATTTATGATGTCATAGGTCACAAGGTTCGGCAGCCATCTTGGATTGAAAATGAATAAATTTTAAAAATCTTCTTCTCCAGAAGGGCAAGACAGATGAAGACGAAACTTCACACATATATTCCGCATGAGGTCCTTTCTCAAGTTTGTTAATTTGTTCTTGATCGGTCACATGGTTCGGCGGCCATCTTGAAAAAACCCTAAAACCTTCAAACATCTTCTTCTCCAGAAGCGCTGGTCGGATGAAGGGGAGATTTCAGAACTATATTCGGGACACGTAGGCGATATAAGTTTGTTAATTTCGAATTGACACGTTAGACGGTTTGGCCGCCATCTTGGATTTAAGAAAAATATTAAATAATGTTTTCTCTGGAACCGCTGAACCAAACGAATCGAAAATTTGTAATTATCATCTACCATCGTGTATGCACGCATGGTAAAAATTATGACATCACACGTCACATGGTTTGGCGGCCATCTTGGATAGAAAAACGCACCTTTACCGATTAACACGAAACTTTACAAACGTGTTCCAATACCCAGTTGGAAGCAGAATATAAATTTCTGATGTCATAGGTCACATGGTTCGTCAGCCATCTTGGATTGAAAATGAATAAATTTTAAAAATCTTCTTCTCCAGAAAGGCAAGACAGATTAAGCCGAAACTTCACACATATATTCCCCATGAGGTCCTTTCTCAAGTTTGTTAATTTGTTCTTGATTGGTCACATGGTTTGGCGGCCATCTTGAATTTACCTTAAAACCTTCAAACATCTTCTTCTCCAGAACACCTGATCTGATCAAGGGGAAACTTCACACCCCTATTGCACATGAGTAGGGAATACAAGTTTGTTAATTTCTAATTGATAGGTCACATGGTTTGGCAGCCATGTTGAATTTAAGAAAAATATTAAATAATGTTTTCTCTGGAACTGCTTAACCTATCGAAGCGAAAATTTGCGTCTGTCATCCTCCATGATATCTGCACACATGGTAAAAATTATGAGGTCACAAGTCACATGGTTTGGCCGCCATCTTAGATTGAAGGATAAATATTAATTCATGTTTACTCTGGAACCACTACTTCTATATATGCGAAACTTCATATTTATAATTTAGGCTACATGGGAAACAAAAGTTTAAAATTTCAACCTGATCGGCCGTGTGGTTTGGCAGCCAGAATTATTTAATTATTTGAATCTGGTCGCCAGTAATGAGGTAATTGAACGCTTTGTGCTTCCCGGTTCGTAACTCGTCTGTTCCGCGCCGTCTCGAAGCAGGCCTGTGTTTGTATCACCATTAAATAATGTTTTCTCTGGCACCGCTTATCCTATCAATGCAAAACTTTGCGACTGTCATCTGCAGAAAGTCCCATGTTGTATCAAAGGCGGACGGACTGGGTACCCGGTCATCACTGCCAGCAGTTATAAAGTGGCAGTTCTAGTTATTTTTTTTTTTGCCCAAGTCCTTCACAAACCGGCTGTTCAGCCACCTCCTGTGCATAGCACGGTTACTTCGCGAGTATATATATATATACATAGGTGGATGCATAATTCACTTCTTCACCTCACAAACCCTTGTAGTGGCGCACTGGTTGATAATTCCCCCACTTGTATGGTTTTAAAAATAATGTTTATGACGTGCCATGCTTGTTATATTCAGGTATGTGCTTTGCGAGCAGTGACAGCTGTGGCGTATTGGCATGCGCGTGCAAAGCACAATGCGGAGAGCGTTGTGGGGGCATGGAGGAGTGGTGTTGGTAGTCACGTGTCCGCATTGCATATAGTTGTTCGCGCCGCTAGAGGCGTGTGGTAGTCTACAGTGATGTACATTTGGACGTGGAATAAAGCGAAGTTACTGCTACGCTCTCGCCCTCCATGTTCCGCTGCACCTCGGACACCACAACAGCCTCATTGTATGTGTCTGCCGGTCCCTCTGTCCCGAGGCAATGCAACAGCAGAGCGCGTTTTCGGGCGTCACTCACATCCTCCAGGCCGAGGGCAAGTCGATATGTCTGGAAGGATAGGATCCAGCAGATCCAGGGGCCTGGAGGCTCGCCGGTCAGAGCCAGAAAGGCAGGCGGGGTTGATAGCAAAATTTCCGCCATCGTCATCGCCAATGTTACGGTTTAAAAGAACCGACTGAAACCGACTTTGGAATGGGAAACCAACCAACATGTTTATGGCGTATTTTTATACGTTCTACACCGAATATTTCTGTTCGCTAGGGCTAAGTGCCTGAGAGGCGAAAGCGATGGGCTTCTCTGTTCCATTTTGAAATTGGGAGAGGACGGCCCCCTACGCTGTGACACAGGCGTCGCAGGGAACCAAGGTGGGACTGGCGAGATCGAAATGTGCCAGGATTGGGGCTGTGGTGAGCTGGTGCTTCAGCTGACACAAAGCCTCTTGGCAGTCCACAGTCCAGACCCAGGGAGTTTCTTTCTTCAGCAGCCGGTGCTGTTTGATGGTCTGGGCTGCCTCTCCGCCTTCATTTATCCTCTACTGCCTTCTGCCCCCTCTCTTGCCTCCCCTCTCCCCAAGCAACACAAAGCCTTTTCTCCTCATCCGGCCCCTTCCCCGAGCGATTCTGCAATCCCCCACACTCTTTCAACAACTCTCCTTACCTCCCCCCTCCTTCCTTGTCCTACCTTCCCCCTCCCCTCCCATCCCCTGCACCCAAAGCCTCCTCCCCTCCCTCGTCATGAACAGTGTGGACCTCAAATGTCCGGGGCCTTCGCTCAAACCTGACAGATCTTTCCATACAGGTTTCCACTGACAAGACATAATCTGCCTCACAGAAACTTTCCTCCCTCAAGACGTGTCCGACTCCCAAGTATCTCTCCATGGTTATTCCCTTCTCTGGTATGACAGACCTGAGCCTCATCCTGGTGGAGGAGTTGCTCTCTTCATCAAAGACTCCATTCCTCACTCTCCATGCACTGACCTCACCCCCCTCCCCACACCCCTCGGAATACCTCTGGCTACGACTTCCCCTCCACTCCCATGTCATGTTTATACGTATACTGTACTGTCCACCAAACAGTGATGACTCCATTTACACCTCACAATCAAAAATATGGACCAACTTCCATGTTCTTATCCGAACTCTCTCTTTCTCGTATGTGGTGACTTCAATTGTCATCATGCCAGTTGGCGAGGTGTGGGTACCTCTCTCACTTCTCATGGCACTTCAGCAAAAGACTTCATCGACTCATTGGGACTGACTCAATCAGTCAACTTCCCAACCCGGATCTCAACCAATGGTAGTCTATCTCTTCTGGATCTGATTTGACAAATTTCCCTGAAAATATGTTCTTCCTCCGCTGCAATCGGTTCTTCTGACCACGTGCTTGTCAAAGTGGATATTTCTCTGGCTGTAATCAACCACCTCAGCGCCGTCGAGTCTGGCGTTTCACTCAGGCCGACTGGCAGCGTCTCCAAGCAGCCATCAAACTTCTAGACTGGTCTCCCATTGCTACTTTCTCCAATGTCAACTCATCCTGGGAATTCTTTCATCGAAACTTGCTCTTTCTCATGCACAGATTTATCCCCTCTCGTCTTCAGTTGTCCTACCCTTTCTCCCGCCCTTGGTTCACTTCAGCTTGTGGCGAGGCAGTTGTCCTGAAACAACTTGCCTTTGCCTCATGGAAAGCAAACCCAACTGAGGATAATATCAGTTCCTTCCATAAAGCTCGGAACAAGTGCGTGTCGAGTGTCTACCCTCTGGAGAGCCAGAAAACAACATCTTTCTCATTTCAAGTCTGAACTCTCAAACCTCTCTCCCTCCTCCAAATCCTGGTGGAATCTAATCAAATCTGTTTCTGGTGTATGTTCCCCCTCATCCCCTCTCTGACCTCAAATGGCCGCACTGCTGATACCGCACGTGAAAAGGCTGAATGCCTAAACTCGGTGTTTGCCGCTAAATCTTGTGTCCAAAACCCATCGCTTTCTGTACCCTCCTGACCCAGTCACACCCAACTGTCCCTGGACTCTGTGTCCTTTTCTTCTGACAAGGTGGAGGGCTTGCTGTCAAACCTCGACTCAGATTCTGCAACCGGTCCAGACGGCATCAGCCCACGTGTCCTAAAAACCTGCTCCTCTGCCCTTGCTCAACCTCTCCCTGTTCTATTCACCCTCTCATTTGCTCAAGGTCATCTGCCATCTGCTTGGAAATCAGCAAACATTACCGCCCTGCATAAAAAGGTGCAAAATCAGATCCCTGCAACTACAGACCAATCGGCCTTCTCCCAATCATCAGCAATGTTATGGAATCCATCATCGCTTCAGACATTCAATCCTCCTCTTCTCCAATGGCCTGATTTCCGATCATCAATTTGGTTTCATACCAGGTCACTCTACCCTGGATATGCTGCTTCTGCTCTTCCAACACTGGATGGAGGTATTCGATGCTGGAGATGAAATCAGAGCCATATCCCAAGACAAATCGCATGCTTTTGACATGGTCTGGCACCTTGCCCTGATCACCAAACTCTCTTCCTATGGTATCCGAGGCCATCTCCACTCATGGCTCGCAGATTTCCTCTCCTGCTGCAGTCAACGTGTGGCCCTAAATGGAGGTCTTTCATCCCCTCTTCCTGTCCAGGCTGGAGTTCCTCAATGCAGCGTTGTGGGCCCTGTTCTTTTTCTGCTTTTTATCAATGATCTCTCTGACTCTCTGGAAAATCCTCTTTATCTATTTGCTGATGACTCTACCCTCTGCCGTACCATCTGTCATCCCTCAGACCGGCAAGCAGCAGCTTGTTCATTCACTGCAGATCTGGGTAAAATCACAAACTGGTCCAACACGTGGAACATGCCTTTCAATCCTGACAAATCTCACTCACTCACTCACTCACTCACTCACTCACTCACTCACTCACTCACTCACTCACTCACTCACTCACTCACTCACTCACTCACTCACTCACTCACTCACTCACTCACTCACTCAACGTCTCTCCAAAAGGACCGTTTGGAAAACCCCCTCCACGTTCTCAACTTTCGTAAAAGGACCCCATTTACTTTCTCAACAATCCTCTGGAAGAAGTCCTTTCATTCAAGTCTCTGGGTCTCACCATCTGCCATGATCTTTCCTGGGAAAGCCACATTTCCAACCTGGCCTCCATAGCCAGTCGCCGACTGGGAATCCTCCGTCATGCAAAGTCCTTCCTCAGTCCACATATACAAAGAGCTCCTGACCACATACAAAGTTTTCATCCGCAGCCTGATGGAGTACTGCTTTCCCCTCTGGCCTGGTGCTCCTGCCTCACACGTTTCTCGGCTTCACGCTGTGGAATCCAAGGCATTTCGGAGCATCGGTATTTCCCGGGATGAGGCTGAGTCTTTGGGCCTCTCACTCTCTCGCCGCAGGCAGGTCGGTGGTCTTTCTGTCTTCTACCGTCTCCTCTCCGGTCTTGCCCCCCCCTGCTCTGTCTGCGATTTGTCCCCCACCCCCCTTCCCATATTTCTGCAGGGCGCTCAAGGTCCGCCAAAAACCCCCTTCTGGTAAAACTAACAAAATCACGAATCGCTGCTCACCTTCACTCTTTCATGCCTCGTTTTTTCCCGCCTTTGGAATAAACTTCCTCACTTTGTTCAATCCCATTATTCCCTCGAGGCCTTCAAAACAGATGTTCACCACCACCTCTTATTGTCCCCCATCCAAATCCTCGATCTTTTCTACCCCCGTTAATCCACCCTAAATCCACCTCCTTCAAATTCCCTGCTTTCCTTCCTGAAAGTTTCTGTCATGTCCATCTTGTCTATCCCATGTTCCCCACCCCATCCCTCTCCCTTCCACAGATCTCATGTCTCTATTCCCGACTGTTTTGTCCTTCCCACCACCGCACCTCTTGTCTCATGCCCCTCCCCCTTCCCCCTGCTGTTCGTTGTGTGTTTGCTCTCATACAAGTCTCAACAATGGATACAAAAAAAAAAAAATTACATTTGGAGATGCATTGATTTGTCCTTTAATTGAACAGCGAGACAGTGTAAATCAGTTTATGACCTGTTTTCGTTCAGTGGGTTAAACTGGAAAAAAAAGTTAATTACTATCTATATATTGAATTGTTTCATAGGGCAAGCAAGTTGATGAATCGTTGTACTTCTGTGGGTTGTATTTTTTTTGCGTGAACAAACCTGATTAAGTTGTATATTATGAAGTTTCCATTGTTGCTGCATGTTTCTCAGTTCTCACAGTATACCTGAGTAACGTGAATTTAGTTGTTCAAATTGGGGTTATTCCTTCTTTCTAGATATTCCACCATGCGAAGGGAAAGTGGGAGAACTTCCATTGGAAAGGAAGGCGCTTCACCCAGGGATGCTCTCCAAGCAGCCCACAATAAGGAACATGAGACGTTGCGGGAACTGGTGTTGTGCCATGTGAGTTGCCTTGCGTTGTTTTGTTTGAGTTATTCCTACTCCCTATTTTCTTGCAAGTCATCATTTCTGGTGCTTCCTTAGTCCCTACACTCTTGTCATTCTGTTTTCCCTTTGCTCCATTTTCTGTCTCATCAACACCTGGATTCAAAAAAAAAATTCCCATGTGAGAGGTAACTTGAATGTCCAAAAAAGTAGTTCCGTTTTCTCAACTGACCTCGTGTGCTTGTCTGTCTGTCTGTCTGTGCCAGTCGTTGGTTGTTTTCTACATGTGTGGATTTCAGAAGGTGGAACCGAGCCTTCCCGGTACTCGAAGTATCCACCTTCGTTTCGGTGAAGGATCGTGATTCATGGCTTATTCAGTTGTGTTGTTCTCAGAGTTTTGTGCTGAGGGCCCTTTTCATGATCGTCAGAGCCCCGGATAACCTCCGACTGCAGTTCGTTTGTGGTAATGTTTTCAGGGATGGTTTGTGGGATATTTGTGAGTTCTTCTTTATCAATTCCCATTGCTACATTTATCACTGGTACAATTTTGGCGCTCTTCAACTTCCAGGATCTTTTCACTTCATTCTTGAGATCTTGATATTTAGTCGTGTTCTTGATTTCTGTATTATCGAGACCAAAATCACTGGGTACTGAAACCTCAATGAGCAATGACTTGTTTTCCTTTTTGTATCTGAGTACTTTGTCCGGTCGCAGTGCTTTGTTTTTTCTATGTTCACAATGGATGGGATCATCAGCTCGTATGTGAGAATCATTTCCTTGTTTTCAGTGATTGCTTTTGGTTTGTGTTTCCATGAGTTTTGTGGAACTGGGATGTTAAAATTTCCACAGATGTGCCAGTGGATTACTCGACGTACCATGTTGTGCCTTTGTGTGGACAGCTGTTGTGACATGAGCTCTTAACATCCTGATTGGAGGTGGCTCATGCTTTCTGTTTCTACATTGCAGAATCTACGTTTATCCGATTGTCTCGGTCCTGCCAGTTTTTTTAAAGCCATTCGTGTCGTGTCCTTGGTTTTGGTAATTTAAATGACCAGCAGAGTACCCGCCCTGTAAGCGATCTTGTTTCAAGCACATAACACGTTCTTCTGACACATACCTTTATTTGGGTAGTGTATCGGCAATTGACAGCTGCCTCAATCGCTCCAGAAAATAAGAAAAATCATCCGGGTTACGTGCATGAAGCAAAAACATACCGACTGCCGATGATTCAAAATGCCTCACGACACTTGAAAACGTAGGGACAGGAATACTGGACTGACTGAAAATGGTGGGAACTTGTAATACCCTCCCCAGCTGGAGGCAGCCTGACACAATACAAATTTGCATAAAGAATTTTCATCCCCCCCCCACTTCCCCTTCCTCCCTCCCTCCCTCCCTCCCTCTCAAATCCACCAGAAAAGATAAAACACCCCTACACACTAATTGGGGTCATGCCGATTCCATGCAGCAAGTCTGGATACATGTAGTCGACCCAGAACTGTAGGAGTAGCAGCGCGACAAACACACAAACTAGGACACTCGGTCGAGCGCATACCTCCGCCACGTAATTCCTGATTCACAAGAACACATCAGGCCCAATAACTTTTTTGAAATATCATGCTATATAATCGTTTTTGAGCCCCATCTCTCAGTGGTGAAGAATCATTTAAAAAATAAATAATTATCGTATCTGGATCAGGATTTGGATCTTCACCAAAATTGAATTGATTCGTCCTTATCACACACCCAACTTGTCCAAGTTTCATCCTAATCCGTCCATAATATTTTGAGATATTGTGCGATATATCATTTTTGACCCTATCTCTCAATGGTGAAAAATCACTGAAAAATTCAGATCTGGATCCGTATTCAGATCTTCACCTAAATTAAGCGTTGCTGTCCTTGGCCGGTCACCGACATACACAAAAAAATTTCAGAATGATTGCTTGAAAACTGTGGCCAAAAATCGTGTGACAGACAGATGCTCCAGACCAACATACTTGGCAAAAACTTTTTTTGCCAAAGAACAGACAGACAGGGGTGAAAATGTAACCTCTATAACCTTTGATGGCAGAGGTAATTACATATCTGTTTTACTGACAATTTATCATGGGTTCTTTGATTCATAATTCAAGTGCAATTTTTACCCAGCAATAAATACTACCCTTATCGGATATTTCGAAATATTTTATCCAAATGTGTGAACAATGCCATATGCTGGCAGAAGTGATGTCATGGCACCAGTAGAGACTCTTACTGAGTCACCACATTGGAACACGCCTTGCCATTGTAATGGAATTTTTTTCTGGAATAGAACCGTATTCTTTCGAACCGGAATACAGTGAAGCAGAGCTAAGTAATGATCGAGCTGCATCTACTTCGGAAGGACAAATTGACCGTGATAGTGACCATGTAAAGGAGAAAGTGGGTGGGGAAGACTTCGTCTGGTGTGAATGCAAACATTATTAGTCAAGTGGCTTTGTGTCATATTTAGAAATTACCATTATTTGGCGGATAAAAGCAAATTTGGCATGATGTTTCTATAGAACCTCGAGATTGATTTCAGGGTGGGTACCACCTTCACCGCCTTACGGAAGTCACATGACACATGGAAATCCAAGACGGCCGACAATCAGACACTAATGCACACTCTGGAGAGACATAACAGGTATAGCCAGTCCTATAGTGTGGTCAGTTATGATATTACCGTGCACTTCTGGCAGAAAGCATGAAACTTTGTACAATAATAATATGACACCCATAGAACAATTTTAGCCTGGGAGCCACTTCATTTTTTCTTTCTGTACTAATTAACAGCGTGTTATTAATGAGCGCTCAAACTGGGTGTGGCACATCCGTGTCGTGATCCTATTCATCCAAATCCAGGCTGGAGTAATGAAAGAACGTCGGACAAAATGATGCACGAAAGTATATTTTTCAAGAATTTCGAATGAAATATTCGTTTGTTTTCGACGTTTACCTAACAGTAAATGATCCCAAGATGATTCGGCTGTTAGAACAGGTAAGATTTGCTATTGTTATTATTATTATATAATGATGAAATGAGGTGGTAGAACAGTCTGATGAACACCTTATGATGTCGTTTGTGTTGGTTTTTCGTTGACAAATACAACGACGGTTCTCGATCAGATTCATTTGCTGTCTGTAATATCTGACGGATTCAGTCATCAGAAAACATTCTGAAGCCCTAAAGAACCTTGCTTTATAGCCTTGACAGAATAATTCTGCCTGTGCTGGTATGAAGTCGACTTAGTTGTGCCAATTTGTGACGCGTTCAGGGGCCGTTGGCTTCACGCGGTTATGACTCGAAAAGAAAGTGATGTTCAATTCTGAAAACAGTTTGGGCATGGCCGGATCCAAGATGGCCGACTGGGGTGGTCAGTCCGTCCGGCTGGCTGGCTGGGCGTCAACATTTATGGCGTCAACATTTGTAGCTGTGAGTGTGATAACTCATAAACTGTTCGCCATATCGATTTGAAATTTGGGCCACACATGTATCACCTGAAAAGGAAGAACCCTATTGATGTTGGGCGTGGCCGGATCCAAGATGGCCGACTGGGGCGGTCCGTCCGTCCGGCTGGCTGGCTGGGCATCAACATTTATGGCGTCAACATTTATAGCTGTGAGTGCGATAACTCATAAACTGTTCACCATATCGATTTGAAATTTGGGCCACACATGTATCACCTGAAAAGGAAGAACCCTATTGATTTTGGGCGTGGCCGGATCCAAGATGGCCGACCTGTGCGGCCATCTGTAAAAAAAAAATTGTTTTCGCCATATTGATTTGAAATTTGGGTCACACATGTACCACCTGAAAAGGAAGAGCCCTATTTATTTTGGGTGTGGCCGGATCCAAGATGGCCAACTGGGGCGGCCATCTTTAAAAAAATTTTTTTTTGTAATAAATGGAAAACCACTTATTTGATTTCAATTATTTTTCAATGGTGGGGGATTCCCCATCTCTGATGGTATATTTTTACTTATTTTCGAAAAAGATATCATTATTAAACTTTTTATTGTCTGATGCATGTTTATGGTGATTTTTATTATTTATATTATTGAAATTTGATGCTTTATTGCGCCTGAATTATTTTATGTTTTGTTTGGGCGATGCAATATCAGAGTGTGGTGACCAAAAACTGTCGCACCTTGTCACGCATGACGACCCCAATCTCTGATCGCGCTAAAGAGATTGGATCACGATGTAGTCGGTGTTGGGCACAGACAATTATCTCTCATTTTGTGTTGTGGATGTGAAGGTTTTCCCAACAGTCTGGCGCTGCCGGTCGTGGTGTTCATTACCAATTTTGTCTTCCCTCGGGCCCATCTAACAAAGGTCATAGTATGGACATGAATATATATATATATAATGTCCTAAGTTCAAACTTTAAAATGTCCAGAGATGAGAATCATTTGGCTTCATCAGTCCCATATGGATGAAGCATACTCAGCAGGCTGGTGTTTTGTATGAAATTATGTTGCAATGCACACCATGATTCAGAAGGGTGTGCTCGAGATACAATGTGTGGAGAGCAGGCCTATTGTTGGGAGTTTTGCTAAGACGATGGCACAGCATGTTCTTCAATCAATTGTAGAAAAACATGTAATTCGCTGCCCATCATTACAATCCTCCCAGTCAATAAGACTCAAATTTGATTGTGACAACCATGCCCCGAGACGAGATGAGAATAATCGATGGATTATTTCAATGTGGAGTTCTCTTTTTGCAGGTCCCTGATGCAGAGGGCGGTCAGAGAGTAAACTGGGAACTTTGTATCGTTTGCCAAACAACAAACGAGGCACTCAAGTGTCCTGGCCGGCTCGCTGCATCTCCCGAGTCGGTGACAGAAACCTATACGAGCATCCTGAAGAATATTAATGAGTTCAGGCAGATCGGGTACATGCCGGCTTCATTCCCATTCGCTGAAAGTGACATAGAACTTTTCATTAAAAAATGTGCTTGTTGGCACAAGACTTGCAAGTTGAAGTTCATTTGCACAAAGTTGGATCGGGCAAAGAAAAAACGTAGTTCCGATGCTCCATCAACAAGAATAAAACCATCTTGGAGACAGAGGCGCATGTGCTTTGATGCGAATCTTTGTTTATTCTGACAGGATGGCACGAATAGTGATCTGATCTGATATGCTTCTGTACTTTGGAGGCAGATGACAAAATTTGACTGATGGCAACAGAACTTGAAGACGAAACTCTGCTCGCTCGCCTCGCTTTTTTTGAGCCAGTATCCTGAATTTGTAATGGTTGAGATGTCACAGTGGTGTGAAAATAATCACAGAAATCGATTCTATGCCCCGAAATTTGTATAAATCCTTGTATTACGTGAACGTTTGGTCCTTTTGGTTCGTTAGCGGGAAAATTAGCCCGAACGATGGACACCATATTGCATTTCAAGTCCAAGATGACCACCAAACATGAAAAGGTCAAAAAGTTGAATTTCTTCACCCAAAATCAATATGATTTCATGTTTCATTTGTGCAGTTTCGTTGGTTACTTCAAGTTGTGAAACAATCCAATTTGACGTCGATGAGGGACCTAATTAGCATAAATTATGCAAATTATGTCCTCCAAGGTCATTTTCCAGTGCAGCTCCCAGGTCCAATTTTTTTGTTAACACCTTGGCTACCTCCATGCCAAATTTGGTGCTTTCTGCCAGAGGTGCATGGCACATTTGAATATCGTGACTAACTGACCACACCACCAAATCAGTCTCGAAAGGTGATTTCCCAGAACTTGTTTCACTGGACAACCACACCTGTGCAGATGAATCGGTGAAAACCTCTCTGTATGCGCTCGAGGAAACTGGCAGAAAGCAGTACCAGAACTATCTGAAATGTGTTCTTGAGGACTGTACCCATTCTATTCATGAAATTATCAAGAAGAATTCATTGGCTTTGTTCAGAAAACTTCAGAAAAAGGAAGCGTCAAAGCAAGGGAAGAAAATGAAGGTGTTGCAAAACAATGTAGCTCTGCTTGGTCAGCTATATATTGCTATGCAAAACAGTGAATCTGATTTGGAAGAGTTTTTTTGTCCATGAGATAGTCATTTCCACCCTCACTGTCAGATTTTGGAAAGCTTCATCCACCGGGCAGTAAATCGGACTTGCTGAAATGTATTGAGCCATCTGATGAAATGGATCCACCAAGAATATTTGACTGTAAGGTAGTGGATGGATGGAGCTGTAATTGTTCACTGCCTTCCAACTCATGGAATTTCTACCTTCAGTGAGTACGCTGACAAAGTATTTATTCATCAATATACATATGAAATATGAAATTTTTTTGAATATGAATATTCCTCAATATGAAATACAAAGTTATTTCAAATCTTTTCCCCTTTGGTATAAACTTTTAAATTATTTGAAATACTTTTCAATAAGGAAATTTGGTCTTTGTGAAAACATTTCTGACCATTACTGAAAGTGTATAATTTTGTTTGAAAGTCAAAGCTGCCATCTTGTCTTGGATTTTATATTACACATTTTATTTAACCAATTGTAATTTTGAGATGTGGCTTCAAAAGCTCATAGGTATAATTTTTGGTGTTGTGTATATTTTTAATTCATGCCTGACAAGCACAACACGTTCGGTAGGTGCATTCAATGTACTTGGTCGATAGGTTGGGTGTGTGAGGAGGAAGAATTGATTAGATTTTGGTGGAGATCCAGATTTAGATACGGTTTATCAGTGGGATGCAAACCAAAAACTGTTCAGCCTGGTGGAGGTATGCACTGTAACTAATGCCGTTTTAGTTTGCTTATGTTTTGACAAATGTATATTTTGTGTATCGCAGCTGTGGTGTCGTTTCATGGCCGTGTGGCTTCATTGTGAATGAGACTCCAACATGTTATGGACCTTTGCTGGAATGTCTATGTGCTTGGAATAATGTTGGACATCTGCTGGATTTAGTGACTGACTGGCTCAATGCATCTTGTACAGAGAAAATATCTCAAATGGAAGGCGAGATGTTTTGATTGGCCAGATTTAGCGAGTCGTCTTCAAACGTGCTTCATGGTTAAGCTAAAATAAAAAAAAGTTACATTTTACACAACGACCAACAAAATTATCACAATTTTACAATTGCGATAAAGTGTTTCAAGCAACAACATATTTATCAAATATGAACAATATTTTAGGTATTTATTGTTAACTTGTTAAACAACCATAATTTTGTCTTTCTGGTTGATGTTCTCAGACTGCAATTCATTGCAGGTCAGTGCTTAATCCTTTTCTAACGCGTTTCTTCTTGCAATCCATGTTTCTTGCATGCATAATATTGGCAGGGCCTGTTCAGTTTGAGCCCAGTGCCCTTCCTTGCCTTCAAATTATCTCAGAGGATGAAGAATTATTTTTTGCACGGTGCTAAAGTTGTCCAGTTAAATTTCTGAAGCATCGTTGCAGCAGTAACATGCTTCATCTTTGCAAATAGTAGGACTGTCCTACTCATTTGTTCTTTCGATAGATGACCTTAAGAGCATCACCTGTGGTCAAGTGATTCTCATCCTGCTTACAGGGGAATTTGCGCATTGCGTTCCTCCAAGCCCATCCCTCGGTGTACTGCAGTTCGAGCGGAGAGCGGTGGGCTCTTGACAGAGGAGTCCGAAGTGAAGGCCCGCCGGGCCGGTCACTTTGAGCGGTTGCTCCAGGCTGATGTCAGGGGTGTTACTATCCCCATTGCTGACCCTCCAATCAACTGTGATCCACGTTTGTGGAAACGGACTGCAGTGAACTGGTTGAAATGGGGTAAAGCTCCTGGGATCTGTGGCATCTGTGGCATCTATGCTGCAATCGTGTCATTGCAGGCAGTTCTATGCTCTGCCTGGAACACAGGCATCATCCCAACTGACTGGAAGAGGGGCCTTGTTGTCCCTCTCTGGAAAGGGAAGGGTGATCGCTATTACAGCAACAACTACCGAGGGGGTGACGCCGTTCCCAGTGTCTGGCAAGGTCTTTGCTCGGATAATTCTCGATAGGGTTGGCCACCATCTGCTTGAGCACCAGCGTCCAGAGCAATCGGGCTTCACACCAAAGAGGTCAACGATCGACTCTATCCTTGCTCTTCGGGTCCTCAACGAACACAGACGAGAGTTTCGGCAGGGGCTGCTTGCAGCCTATGTTGATCTCTGCAAAGCGTTCGATTCAGTGAATCGGGATGCCCTCTGGAGGATTCTTGGTCTTCGTGGGGTACTACGAAAACTGATAGATCTGATGTCTGAACTACAATCTGGTATTGAGAGTGCTGTGAGATGTGGTGACACCATCTTTGACTTATTTCCAGTTCTTACTGGAGTTCGTCAGGGGTGTGTGGTGGCCCCCACACTTCTCAGCACTTGTATACATACGATTCTGGGAAGGTTGTCTGAGAGATCAAGCTGCGGTGCATCGTTTGGGAATGTCAAGATCTGTGACCTTGATTTCGCAGATGATGCAGTCATCTTTGCGGAGATTCCAGATATCCTTTTGGGGTACCCTCGAGGTCGTGAATAAGGAGTCTGAATCGCTGGGATTACGGGTTTCCTGGGTCAAAACTAAGATCCAGCCTTTTAATGACATCTTAAATGCTGCTATCCTGTCTGTACCTGTTTATGGTGAGGATGTTGAGGTCCTGGAGAGATTCACTTCCCTCCGCAGTGATATTCATGTCTCTGCTGGCTGTGAGCCAGAAGTCTTCAGACGTCTGGGTCATCCTGGGGAGTCATGGATTCACTGGATCATGTGGTGGAGCGCCGCTGCTACCTGTGCAGGAGGACGAAAGTCCGAGTCTTCAGGTCCTTGGTGCTTCCAGTCTTGCTCTGTGGATGTGAGACGGAGACTCGATTCCTTTGGTACCAGGTCTCTTCAGAGAATCCTTGGCTGTCGCTGGTCGGACTTTGTGTCCAACGAGCAGTTGCTGAGTGAGACTCAAATGAGACTTGTAACCTGCATAGTCTTTGAGCGTCAGCTGCGGCGGTATGGACATGTGGCTCATTTTCCTGACGTTGATCCTGATCACTTCCGGTTCCGGTTTTGGAGCGACGAGAGGTCTCCTTCGGGGATCCCTGCTGACGTTCTCAAAGTTAAGTTTCCGGTTGTTATTTGTCCCGTTTTAACTGTTTAATTTTCTCACCTACATGTTACTGTGTGTTCCTAGTTCGGTTTTGTTTCAGAAATCGTGCTATTTTGTGAGTATTTTTGTCGACGTTCTTACCTGGTGTTGGAGGCCTAGGCCTAGGCTTGAGGCCTACCGGTTCCACTCGGTGTTCGATCGTTTTTTTTTTTTGTTTTGTTTTTTTCTCCCCATTACCTTCAATTTCTATCCTCCCCATTACCTTCAATTTTCATCCTCCCCACTTTCCAAACATCCCCCATTCTCCCAACTAATCTCTTTCTTATCTCAAAAAAAAAAATAAAATAAAATAATATATACCCAACAACAACAACACGCTCACCTTCTCCCGATTCTGCTTCTTCTTCTTCCTCTTCACTTCCTCCTCGTCTTCTTCCTCGATTTTTTTTTTTTCTACACTTCCATGACCCAATCTGTTGAACTCTCTCATACATTAATATTAACAACAAAAACGATCTTATAATGCTTCATCTTCCTCTCTCACACATGTGGTACTCTTTACTGTTTCACAATGCACTACTCTTCTGCTATTTTAACAGACTGCTCTCATTTCGACCTCTCCTTCATTCCTTGCCTAAAAAATCCAACTATTACAGCGCTTCTTCTCTCCATTCTCTGAATTCGCCTTCATTGCATCCATCAAGAATTGTGTTAAATCGCATCTCTGACCTAAAACTTTTAAAAACCACAGTTTGCCATCGGTGTTCACTTTCCATCAACCATTCTTTTTTTTCCAACTTCAGTGCCAACTCACCCCCTCACCCCTCACCTCTCACTCTCAAAGCAACCATACCGCTCTTCTCCCTCCAAGCCTCCCTCTCACCTCTCTCAAAATTTCCCCCCTCACCTTTCTCCCACCTTTCATCCCCCTCACTCATGCTTCTCTAAGTTGCCCCCCTCTCATCCACCAAGCTGCCTCCCTCCACTGCCCTCTCACCTCCATCTCTTCACTCCACCTCCTCAAATCCTCAACTGCCTTCTACCTTGTCTCTTGGCCCCCTCTCCCCCAGCACCACAGAGCCTTTTCTCCTCCTCATTCGGCCCCCTCCCCTCTCTATTCTGCAATACCCCACACTCTTTCAACAACCCTCCTTACCTCCCCCCTCCTCCCTTGTCCTACCTTCCCCCTCCCTCCCATCCCCTGCACCCAAAGCCTCCTCCCCTCCCTCTTCATTAAAAGTGTGGACCTCAAATATCCGGGGCCTTCGCTCAAACCTTTCAGATCTTTCCATACAGGTTGCCACTGACAAACCAGACATTATCTGCCTAACAGAAACTTTCCTCTCCCATGACGTGTCTGACTCCCAAGTATCTCTCCCCGGTTACTCCCTCTTACGGTATGACAGACCTGAGCCTCGCCCTGGTGGAGGTGTTGCTCTCTTCATCAAAGACTCTATTCCTCACTCTCCATGCACTGCTCTCACTCCCCCACACCCCCAGGAATACCTCTGGCTTCGGCTTCCCTCCACTCCCACCTCATGTTTATATGTGTACTGTACCGTCCTCCGAACAGTGATGACTCCATCTACACCTCACTATCCGAAAACATGGACCATCTTCTCATCCAAACTCTCTCTTCCTCTTATGTGGTGACTTCAATTGTCATCACGCCAGTTGGCTAGGTGTGGGTACCTCTCACCTGCCATGGCACCTCAGCAAAAGCTTTCTGCGACTCATTGGGACTGACTCAATCGGTCAACTTCCCGACCCGGATCTCAACCAATGGTACTCCATCTCTTCTGGATCTGATTTTGACAAATTTCCCTGATAATATCTGCTGCTCTTCCTTCGCTCCAATTGGTTCTTCTGACCACGTCCTTGTTAAAGTGGACATCTCTCTGGCTGTTACAGAGAACCACCTCACCGCCGTCGAGTCTGGCATTTCACTCAAGCCGACTGGCAGGGTCGCCGAGCAGCCATCCAACTTACAGACTGGTCTCCTATCACTATTTTCTCAAACATCAACTCATCCTGGGAATTCTTTCAAAGAAACTTGCTCTCCCTCATGCACAGATTTATCCCCTCTCGTGTTCAGTTGTCCTACCCTTCCTCCCGCCCTTGGTTTACTGGAGCTGAAACAACTTGCCTTTGCCTCATGGAAAGCAAACCCAACTGAGGGCAATCTCAGTTCTTTCCACAAAGCTCCGAACAAGTGTGTATCTACCCTCAGGAGAACCAGAAAACAACATCTTTCTCATCTCAAGTCTGAACTCTCAAACCTCTCTCCCTCCTCAAAATCCTGGTGGCGTTTAATCAAATCTGTTTCTGGTGTATGTTCCCCCTCCATCCCCTCCCTTACCTCAAATGGCCGCACTGCTGATACCACACGTGATAAAGCTGAATGTCTAAACTCGGTGTTTGCTGCTAAATCTTGTGTCCTAAACCCATCACTTTCTCTACCCACTTTACCCAGTCGCACCCAACTGTCCCTGGACTCTGTATCCTTTTCTCCTGACAAGGTGGAGAGCTTGCTTTAAAACCTCGAGTCAGATTCTGCAACCGGTCCAGACGGCATCAGCCCACGTGTCCTCAAAGCCTGCTCTTCTGCTCTTGCTCACCCTCTCTCTGTTCTATTCACCCTCTCATTTGCCCAAGGTCATCTGCCATCTGCTTGGAAATCTGGGAACATCACTGCCGTGCAAAAACAGATCCCTGTAACTACAGACCAATCAGCCTTCTCCCAATCATCAGCAAGGTTATGGAATCCATCATCGCTTCAGACATTAAATCCTTCCTCTTCTCCAATGGCTTGATTTCCAATCATCAATTTGGTTTCAGAGAAGGTCACTCTACCCTGGATATTCTGCTTCTCCTCTCCCATCAATGGATGGAGGTCCTCAATGCCAGACAGGAAATCCGAGCCGTATCCCTGGACATATCACGTGCTTTTGACACAGTCTGGCACCCTGCATTACTCACCAAACTCTCTTCCCATGGTATTCAAGGCCATCTCCACTCATGGCTCGCAGACTTCCTCTCCTGTCGCAGTCAACGTGTGGCCTTAAATGGAGTTCTTTCATCCCCTCTTCCTGTGCAGGCTGGAGTTCCTCAAGGTGCACTCTGCACTCGTGTCATCCATGCTGCACTCGTGTCATTGCATGCAGTTCGATGCTCTGCCTGAGTGTGACACCAATACAAATTTTTATTATGGACCATAGGTATCAATCAAACAGTTTCCACTGGAGCACCTCACCACCATTACAGCATCTGATTTTGCAATAAATATGAATTATTACTCCCAACTTGTCAGTTTGATGATAGGAGGTTCCATTTGCATTTTTGCCTCCTCCATCCGTACCCCGTTTTGAATCCTGTACGGGCAACTTGCAAGTTAACATCGAAGCGACAGAAATACTGGTTGTTCATCAGCAATTCTTAAATTGTTTTCCGAGCCAGAAAATGAATCTCGCTGCCTTTTGACGTGTGCACACAACTTGTGTACATTATGCCAATAATGGCATGATATGTTCAGATCACAGAGCCAAATTTTTTTTTTCAGTCTACATTTCATGGAGTTGTGTGTCATATATTTCCTGAACCTGAAGCATCCTTGAATGTTCTTCATCATCGGTGATATTTTTACATGGAATCGTAACCTTCCTGCAATTTGCAATGAACTTCCACAAACATGGAGCAGAATTTAGCCATGTGATTAATTCTTGCCTTCTCATGCCTCCTGTGTTTGCACTGAACTTCAGTAGCTCCTTCATTTCCTTACACCATTTCACATCCATAGTTTCTCCATAAATTGGATGTTTGTTAACAGTGTTTAACATTTCAATTATGTCCACCAACCATCAGTTAGCCAAGAAAGGCATTTGGCTGCTGTTCTGCTTCTTATAGCAGGTTCTTTCTTTTACTCAATGTTTGTATGGACACGCATTTCTTCCAGTTTCAGGAGCTCGTGATAAGGTCGACCCAAGCATATTTTGCTTTTGTGAGTTACCACAACTCGAGGTGAGCCAAATATTCTGTTGGAGGGTCAGGACTGCAAGCAATTCCATTGTGGCTTATTCTTGTTCGAACAAGAGGAGTTTGCTGTACTGACAGCTGCCAAGCTATAGTTCTTTCTTGTTTGTTCATCTCAGTCGAAGTCTTCAACTCCGCAGTGAAATAACGGCCAATATTGTACAAATAATAACTGGATCAAAAAAAATATACAAAGAATCGCCAAAATGACAGTTCATAAATATATATATTTCCACTTGAGGATAACCTGGAAGGGCAGATCAAAAAGACTGACATCTTTCAAGGAAACAACAGCATAAAAATAACCCTGACTCTTACCCTATTTCATGGTGTATATTAAGTTTGAATGAAAAGGAAGGTTAAGATTTGTTTAACATTTTGCCTTTTCATTTAAAAATTCAACTGATGTCAAATTGAAAAACAATAAGATTAATAATTGCTGAATTTGCTATATAATGATTCACAATTTTCATTTATAAGGACTTGTCTTCACAGCCGATACTTTGAATTAACAGGTCGACTGTTTCTGGAAGAAACTTTGCTCTTGATCCCTTAGAGATGATATTCTAAAATTGTGTGCACCTTCCGAACGTGTTGTGCTTGTCAGGCAATGACCATGTATTGTTTCTGTAAACGAAAAGATGATGCATTTTATGATTGATCTCGTCATCTCAAAAATTGATTTTTAAGGGCACAGTTTAAATACTGGTACATAGTTACGGTGATACCCCAACCGGGCGTAGTGGTGTGCGCCTGTAATCCGGAGACTCAGAGGCTTGGGTTGGAGGATCGCTTGAAGACGGGAGCTCTGTGCTGGACTGCGCTATGAGAGAGTGTCGGGCAGCCAGGAATCATGGCGAAACCCAATCCGTATCCCTGTGTCGTAAGAGGCGACCAGGGTTGCGTCAGGAAGGGCATTCGGCGTAAAACCTGTGCCAAATCAGTATGCGGATCATAACGGATGATCCGCTGTGGCGACCCCTAACGGGAGCAGCCGAAAGACGAACAACAAGTTACGGTGATACCCCACTTTACGTGGATTCACTTTCACTCTAATTAGATATTCAATTTTTAATTTCCTAAAAATGAAAGATAAAAATTTTAAATCCATCAAGCGAGCCAAAAGTTACAAGTTTAAACACACCGTGTTGACTGTAAACGTGACCACCATTGTTGATGTCGCTGGCAGCCAATCAGAGTGTGTATTCTCTCAACCAAACGATGCACGTGTTTTCTTCCTGCTCTGTGTACCGAAAGCCTTGAAAGTGTGAAGAAAATGCATCGGTGTGGAGCTGAAATTAGAATTGTGTGTTTGTGCCACCTACCACTGTTGGGTGTGAATTTGGTTTGAGGGAGTTGGCTCAGGACAATTGTAAAGAACAAAGAAAAAAACATTAACATATCTAGTCAGTCCATGACTCCCACCCATCGGTGCTACAAAATTTAATGAGATCTTGGAGCGGTATAATGGAGAGACTTTCATCCTTCTGGATTCACGATATGAATCGGTGCGATATGCCTTTAAGTCGAGCAGTAATTATGGCTAAGGCGCTGAGATTATCTGATGAAGTCAAAGAGCAGGAAGGTGAAGGTATGGTGCTGAGATTATATGATGAAGTAAAAGAGCAGCAAGCAGCAAAGAGCCTGGTGTTGGCGCAGTGGTTTGGGCAGCGGCTTGGGATCCGAAAGGTCCTGAGTTCAAGCCCCGTTGGGCCACTGAATTAATACACCAGGGGGTTGACTCAGCCTGTCATCCTTCCGAGGTCGGCGAAATGAGTACCAGTATACTGGGCTGGTGTATACCCCGGTTAAAACAGGTGTACCATATCCCTGTGTCGTAAGAGGCGACCAGGGTTGCGTCAGGAAGGACATCCGGCGTAAAACATGTGCCAAATCACGATGCGGATCACACGGATGATCCGCTGTGGCGAAAGAAGAAGAAGAAGAAGTAAAAGCAGCAAGATGAGGGCAAGGCACTGAGATTATATGATGAATTTAAAGTGGTACCAAGAGCACCACACCACATGATCCATGACTCCCCAGGCCTGACCCAGACGTGAATCGACCTCTGGATAACAACCTGCGGAGACCTGAATATCCATCCATCGGGACCATACTCTGTGCAGAGCGTTGGTGCCGCCTCAGCAGTCTCCTTGGCTATTGGGCACAATCCTGGACGGGTCGCCACTCTGACGAAAGATACCAGCATGCTGGCACTCATTTTGCCGACCTCAGAAGGATGACTGGCAGGCTCAACCCCACCTGATATTGCTTCAACATCCGAGTGGGATTTGAACTCAAGATCTTAGAATCCCAAGCCCACCAGGCTAACCATTAAGCCAACATCAGGCATACATGAATATCACTGCCAAGTTAAGTGCATCTCTCTGTGACCTCAACATCACCACCACAAGACGGCAGCATCCAAGAAGTCATTGAAAGCCTGGATCTTAGTTTTGACTCGGGGAAACCCGTTATCCCAGCGGGTTCCGACTTCTCATTCAGGACCTCGAGGGCACCCAAAAGGATGACTGCATCATCTACGAAATCAAGGTCACAGATCTTGATCTTTCTGACATCCACCCAAGAATCCAGTCAATACAAGCGCTGAAAAGTGTGGGGGCCAATACACAGCCCTGTCGAACTCCAGTAACAACTGGAAATAAGTCATTGATTGATCCCTGACACCTCACAGCATTCTCACCACCAGAGTACAGTTTAGAAATCAGATCGATCTATTTTGGTGGCACCCCACATTGACCAGGAATCCTCCCGATTCACCGAATCAAATGATTTCCGGAGATCAAGATAGGTTGCAAGCAGACCCTGTTGAAACTCTCACCTGCATTTGGTGAGGACTCGACGAGCAAGGACATGGTCAATCGTAAGCCTCTTCGGTGTAAAGCCCGACTGCTCTGAGCGCTGGGGCTCAAGCTGATGGTGGCGAACCCCATCGAGAATGATCCGAGCAATGACCTTGCCTGGCACCGAGAGCAGCGTCACCCCCTCGGTAGTTGGTTATCACCCTTTCCTTTCCAGAGAGGGACAATAAGGTCCCCCTTTCAGTCAGTTGGGGATGATACCTGTGCTTTAAGCAGACCACAGAACTGCATGCAATGACTTGAGTATAGCATTTCCAACAGCCTTGAGATGTTTAGCATGGATGCCACAGATCCCAAGAGCTTCACCTCCTTTCACCTGGTGCACGACAGCCTGTGTTTCCAGAAACGAAGATTGGACGGTCAGCAAAAGGAATAGTAACACCCCTGACGATTCCTCCTTCACAGTGAGATCACTCGCCTCAGTCGGAGCATGAGGTGATGTATCGTCAGTCTCATAAGACGCTCGTTGACCGGTGTTACCTCAATTATCATGGGAGTCAGCTTATTGGACACAGCTACAGCAATTCCATGGACGCGATAACCATCAGGGTGACCAGAGCAGTTGTAGGTGTAACCACCCACCATGATCTCACCACGATGCGGTCTCCAAACCTCAGAGTGTGTTGCAATACTGATTTTAACATAAGCAAGACTCCAGCTTGTCAGCCATCCAGGCTGTGCCACCTTTATTTTTCTCGTTCCGTTCAGATAACCAACAACAACACTAAAGTTGTTTCTGAATTGCAGGCACTTCAAACATGCATTACATCTTCCCCTTCAAGATGGACAAGAGCATTGAACAAGTTATTTCATGAGAAAATAGTATTGAACTTAAACCAAATCAACAAGAGAAATAGTATCAGAGATGACTACCATGGGAGAACTTCTGTTTTTTTTCTTTTTCCAGGTCAAAGTGCCATTTTACAGCATCACGGTCATAAGCTAGAGGCACCAGAAGACCTCTGGCAATGGGAAGGATATTCCTCGGACGTCTTACCATCGGTAGTTGAGCCGGTGATAGACGAATGCCTTCCAGTGGCATTGTGCGATAATCCAGCAAGGCCAGGTGCTTGTCTAGATTTTCGCCAGAGTCTTTTTGCTGTTGTACAACCCTCTCTACTTCTCCTTTTGAATGTGGATATCTGGGACTAGATGTTCTCGGAATGTTTCCATGATCTTTGCAAAATCTTTTCACAAGTTGAGAGTTGTACATAGTCCCATTTTCACTCCGTAGAGTCTCCGGTAGACCACGTCGACCAAACTTCATCCAGTTCAATGAATTTGGAGTAATAGTCAACCGTTATCAGGTATGTCTTCGCATCAAACTGGAACAGGTCTGTCCCAATTTCACTCCAAGGTAGATTCAGTGTAGGAGTGGGTTTCAGGGGGTCAGCAGGCAGGCGATTTTGATAGTTTGCACACTTGGAACAGTTTTCTCTCTGTCCGCATTCATGGAGGGCCAGTATAGAACTTAGCTCCCTCATTTGACTATTCCAAGATGCGATTCGTGAATCGGGCTCAGCATGCGGAGTCTCAGAGTAGGTGGTACGACAATTTGCATGCCTTTGTTTCTGATGCTATCCATAACCGAAGGTTCACTGCGGGAATCCCAGTCTGGTCGAAGACAGAATGACACATCTCGCCTGGCCTCTAGCAAGAATCATGGACTGTAAATGACCGAGTAGCTTTTTGAAGATCCGCATACCTCTCGTCGGAGACAGATAGAAAGTCCAGCATTGAAACATGCTCCAAGTTGTCCAGTTCTGAATGGGTATCTGGCAGGTACGCTCAAGAAAAGGTGTCTGGAAGTTGCATATCCTCCCCTCTTCTGAACTGAATGTTAAGGTCATACCATTGCAATCGTAGTAGCATGCTCTGCAGTCTCATCGGAGCGGACAGCGACGGTGACTGGTTTCCCAAATATATAACAATGAAACTTCTTGCAGGCATGAACGATGGATTGCATCTCCTCTATTTGTGCGTACCGTGTCTCCGTATCCGTCTCCGGAAGGGTCCTGGAACTGTACGCGACAGGTCGGTTGTCGTGCAAGAAAACTGCACCAAGTCCACTTCGGCCAGCATCACAGTGAATCTCGACTGGCTTGTTAACATCAAAGTACACAAGAACAGGTGGAGAACAGCAAAGTTCCTTCAGTCTCTCAAATGCTCTGACTTGAGCCAGTTGCCATTGATATTCAACGTCTGATTTCAGCAGCTATCGGAGAGGAGCCAACTCGTCACTCAACCGAGAGATGAACTTTGACAGATACATGATAAATCTAATGAAGCGCCTCACAGCTTCCTTTTCGGTCGGAATCGGCATCCTATAAACAGACTCGACTTTGGCCGGATTAGGCGATAATCCATCAGCAGACAGAATGCGTCCCACGCACTGTACCTGTGACTGGCAGATTTTGCACTTCTGCAGATTCAACTTCAGATTGTAATTTGTTGCTCTCTCAATAACCTTTTTCAGAATTCGGTCATGCAACTCAACGTTTGGACCAGCTGCAAGAAAGTCATGCATGATCGTGAATGCTCCATCTATGCCTTCAATTATCTCGTCCATATTCCTCTGATAAAGTTCAGGTGCACATTTCAGTCCAAAAGGAAGCCGAAGCCACCTGTACCGAGAAACACGTCAGGACGATTCCTCGTCCAGTTTGATTTGTAAGGACCTTGACTTCGCGTCAAGCACTGAGAACACCTTGGCATCAGGTATACTTGCAATGACCTCATCAACCATGCGCATGGGATGGTGCTCCCTCTTGATGACTTTGTTCAGATCAGATGGATCAAGACAGATTCTCAGTTTGTCATTTCTGAGAGATACCACATTTGAGCTGACCCATTCAGTTGGTTGATTAACTTTGGCAATGTATTCATCGGATTCCATCTCCCTCGGTCGAGTTTTAATGCATGGCAAGAGGGAAGCTGGTTGTCGCCGCGAAGCATGCACTACTCACTTCACACCAAGTTGCAGTTTAATTGTATACATGCCTGGCAGAGTTCCAGTAGTTCGCTCTTGGGCTGGAAATTCCTTCAACTCGGCAAGAATGTCACCGGGGTCCTCTTCAGTTTCAGTTCCAATGGAATCAAGTCTGATGATCAGACCCAGAACTTCAGCTGTATCTCCATATATTATGTTTTCATGTGAGAGACCGACTACTTCAAATGTTGTGGTGAATGTCTTGCTACGGTACTGAATTGGAAGATCCACGACTGCTACTGGTTTTATCCTGCGATTCGAGTAGGTACACAATATCTTTGCTGATTGACGGAGTTCGGCAGTGTGCATTGGACGTTGATAATCGGATCGTGTCATTTCCCATTGGTTTCATCCACGTACTTGGTTGTATCAGCACAAGTACCATCCAATTGAGTTTCAACTGAATGTATGCTGGTATGTCGACGGCAAACTGCAAGCCAATTGTTTAGTTTCTTGCAATAAGAACAGGTGGATCCAATTTCTGGGCATTCTCCGTGATTCCATGCATGGTTCGGATCCTTAACACAGCGGTGGCAGCTGTCCTTACACTGTGGTCTATTCAGGGTTGACCTCCTGGGTAATGGAAGTTGTGGTGCTTGGCTTCAATTGTGGTTTCGGCCTCGCTCGTTTGTAATGTACTGCAGCTACACTCATGTCCTCATCATGGACAATGCGAACTTGAGACCTTGAAAGCTCATATTGCTGACCCACTTGAAGAGCTTGGCCAGCAGACGTTCCTCACCTCTATCTAGCCGGCGCTCCTGGACCTTCTCCTTTTACACGCCTTGGATAATCGCATATCTTCAGTTTGCACATACTCACAGTCCAAGAGAATGAGACGCAAGTTCTTAACAAAGTTGTCAAACGATTCCTCGGAGCTTTGTTTCCTCTCGAACAGCCGATGCCTCGCGATGCACTTATTTCTTCTGGGACGAATATATAATTCAAATTTATCCAGAACTTTGTTGGGGTCATCCGTCTCACTTTCAATCCATTCAAAAGTCTTGTATATCTCTCATCCTTGTTCTCCGATCCATGTTCCAAACCAGCCCGCCTTGAGTTTGTCAGGCAGATCAGCCATCGGACCGTCAAAAACAAATCCAACATGATTTGGATAATTTACAAATTCGTGATATAACGAAGCTGAATCACAGTCAGTGGTGCGGTTCTCAAAGTTAACAGATACCACATTCAGATGGCACGAATGAATGGAGTTATTTGCAGATCACTGATGACACCATGTAACATAAGCAAGACTTGACAGTCTTCCAGGCCGCGCCGGAAGTGCCTTCTTTATTTTTCTGGTTCCGTTCAGAAAACCAACACCAACGCTAAAGCTGTTTTGTTTCTGAATTGCGGGTACTTCAAACAAACATTGCACTTACAGTCATGCGCCGCTTAACGACGTTCCGGGCAACGACGGATCACAGAAACGACGGATCTGCCAGTTCTGAAAAAAAATGTCGCTGAAAAATTCCTATCGCCGAATGATGTAGCCGACGATGCGCTGCCAGTCGTATTAAAAATAGCACGTACATTTATGCACACTGTACAGTACATAATACTTCATAATGATAAACGACAGTGTGGCCCTGTAAAAATGTGATCGTTGAGGTCCATAAAATGTCATTGTGCTAAATCGGGATTGAAGGAAATCGGCTTCCAAACTGAACCAATGTTTGCACGTTTACCTTCCAGCAAGTAAATTACTTTTGAATTGAAGAATTCCTCGAATAAATCGTTGTTGCAGTCGAAATTAAAACAAATTAATTTTGGTGAAGCTTTTCATGTTGTTAAAACAATCGCACTGTTCCGAAAATATATACCACAATTGACAGGGGCTCGTTTCTTCATTTATAAATTATAACATCGATGCAATGATTACGTATTTATAACATCCAAACGGTATTTATTCATCTTTCGATAATCGATGCGAGAGGAGATTGTAAGCTGCTGCTAACAACACCGATGGCCGTCATGAACAGCACAAAGGTAAAACTAACGCGTCTTCCGTCTCTCTTGGATGTGTGTTGCAATTGCTGACAGTATTTAGTACAGTAACAAGCTGTACAGGTTTGTATCAGAGGAGCAATAGGCTACACCATATAGCCGAGGTGTGTGGGTTTGTGTAAGTACGATGTTCGAAAACGAAAAAAAAAATGATGTTCGCAAAACGACGACGTCGCAAAAGGCCCAGTCTCACCTTGACGTTTTAGCCAGCAATGGCAATGTATTAAAATGTATGTAAAACGCTGGCTTACGTTGAACTTTTGATGTTTTTTTTTAAAGATTCGGACGTGTTCATAATATAACGACTTGGTCTTATGCATAACGTATTAGTAACGGACACAGAACATTTCGTTGTGTTATAGATAACTTATACCAACGAATGCTGAACCTGTTGTCGGCGTTCACAACGTATGCCCAACGATGGTCGAACTTAGGCATAGCACGCTGCACGCATCGCCGACGATGACGTGGCGTAGGTTATGAAAAGGCTGCCGCACAACGATTCAAATCATAACCGCCGCAGAAATGGAAGTGTCAACATCGCAGTCACACCTTGGCGATCTTGCCAGCGTATGCCGACCTCTGAAAAATGCGTCTAAAACGCTGGCGTACGTCAAATTCGGTATGGGCAAGTTTGGTATGCGTGAATAGAACGCTAAAGTATGCTATCATACGTCGTATTAAGTGGAGTACGTCTTGTAATTTTAAACATGTTGAAAATTTTATGACGTACTTGCCGTATGACACGCTCCGCATGCGATGGGAATAAGTTGTACGCACGATATGTGATCGTTGACATACATCGACACACGTTACTTGAAAGGTGCTCATAAGTCGAAGCACTCAAGGTAATGGTTAGTGTCAGTGTTCCAGACTCCCGGTTTTTTTTTTCTTCGGTATGACTGTGTTCAGTGTACAGTGCGGTTATGATTTAAATCGTTGAGCGGCAGCCTATTAATTATATTATATTATAACCGCACTAGAAATCGAAGTGTCAATCACCATCATACCGAAGGAAGGAAGAAAAAAAAAAGAAAAAAATAAAACCAGGAAGTCTGGAACACTGATGCTTACCATTACCTTGATGTGTTTTGACTTATGAGCACCTTACAAGTAACGTGTCTGTGTGTCACCGATCGCGTAACGTGAGTACAACACGTTACTCATAGGTTAGAAATAAGTTTCGGGTACGCAAAACATTACCTCTGTTTCGACTTATGAGTAACTTACAAGTAACGTGTGTCAACGATGGTGTGACGTGCCTACAACTTATGGCCAGCGTTATGCGGAACGTGTGAGTCATACGCTGGCATAAGTCTTAAAATTTCAAGCATGGAAAATTTGAGGAGAACTGAAAGTACAACGTTTAAAGCCAGTGTACAATGATGTATGGCAGTGTTTTTCAGCATGCTCTCAATGTTATCAAAACTTACCCATGACGTATTCGACGTGTACCAGCGTTTTAGACAATTTTTCCAAAAATCGGCATAAGCTGGCTAAAACGTTAAGGTGTGACTGGGCCTTTAACGACGCGTTTCTCAGAACGTAACCCCGTCGTTAAGTGACGCATGACTATGTTCAAATGCTGGAGCTCAGATGATAGCAGAGACAGGTGATCATCCTCTCTTTGGGATAGGACATTCCAGGCACCCACTCTCAGGTTAATCAGAGGAGACTGCCGTCTGGTGGACGACGCCCCACCACCGCAATGTTTTTCCTCCTATCATCACACCATGCTTTTCCTCCTATCATCAAATAATAGGTGTCCCAAAGGCTTTGCCCCAATTCTGTCACCCTGTGAGTTGCCCAGGAGATACTCACACGGTATGGGTTTTTTTGTTTGGTAACCCAACTGCAGGCCATAGACACAGTTGGGTACCATATATGGATCGCTGTTGGCTCACAAGGAGCTCCTCCACTCTTTGACGACTGCATGGTGAATCAACTTGGGAAAGCTCACACCAAGCTGAGTAGAGGTGATTCCCCCACAACAGCAAGGCTGGCTTGTCTCGATAAGGCAATGTGAGTGTGTGCACACAACAAACGGCATGGACCTCTGGACTCCAACATCAGCCATTCTCCTCTTCTCGTACTAACTTTGACTTAACTCTGTTTCATGCTGACCTCAAGAACGAAATTATTCAAGTGCTTGTTTTTATGTTGGTTAATCCGATGAGCTGCCACGATCCCTCGAAAGGCAGTCGTGAGGCTGCAAGATCCCAACCTCAGAAAGTTCTTGAAAACCCCAGAGAGGCTTGTGGTGGAACGAGGTCAAAAATACATGAAGCCATGGGGAAGTTGGACACATGTAGCCTTCACAGCTTGTCCTGCCTTGCAGGAAGACCACTTCTCTGCTACCAAATAAACCACTCGACTTGTACAAATTATATGATAAAACTTTCATTGCTTGAAGCATAAATGCAAGTCTCTGCAGAACCCAACTTTCACAGGAAATATATGCTGCATTGTAATGATTTGCTTCATTAAAAAGGAAATTTGGATCATTGTTTATGATCAGAGATGAGAATGTATCTTATCATGGAAATGTGCATTATATGGGCTGCAGAAGACTATCACTGAGACCAATTGTTACCTTTATATACGAGTTATTGTAAAAAAAAAATAGAAGTGATTGCAGCCTGGTTTTTCTTTGATTGACAAAGTTTTCCTGGTGCACTTGTTTTCTTTGTAATTCGGCATGTCAGACTATTCCCAGTTGACTAACAATTTTTGCGGTACATTTGATCGGATAAAGTATTTGTCACCTCACTGACATGATGCATGTGTGTATATATATATATATATATATATATATATATATATATATATATATATATATATATATATATATATATATATATATATCCAGCAGTGTGTGTGTGTGTGTGTGTGTGTGTGTGTGTGTGTGTGTGTGTGTGTGTGTGTGTGTGTGTGTGTGTGTGTGTGTGTGAGACCGCTGTTTCTCGACAACCTCTGGTCCGATCTAATTGAAACTTGCCAGGTATATTGCTGGGGACCTGAGGATGTGCCTTTTCAAGGTTTGATATTAATCGGACAAGTGCTTCCCAAGTTATGGCCATTTATTTACCAAACCGATGGGAAGACAAGTTGTTGCGTGGGCGTGGCCGATGGGGAAGGGAAGTACAGCCACGTTCCCCATTACGGGTTACAACGTACGGGCTTCCGGAGAGTGATGACTTTGTGTATTCTAATAATTTCTCGATTTCTTATGCGCATTTATAGATAAACACAATGGCCCAAGTTATGATCGTTTTCATATTAGACGGTGAATAAATTTCGGGGACATCAGAGTGCTGGTATGCTCCGAACCAGGAAGTAAATTTTTTTTCTCTCTTCTCTTCTCTTTGTTTTTCCTTGCCACGACATTGCGAAAAGGTAAAATACGTTGGCGCTAATTGAATAATTGGGTATTAAAAATAAATTGCGAATAATCGTAACTGCAAATAATATCGAACTTCCGGGACACGTACGTACGGGCACGTGAGAGCGAAGAAACTGCCTGTGTGGTTTATTTGTTTATTATTATTATTATTTTTTATTTTTTTATTATTATTATTTTTTTTTTACGGGCACGTACTAGTATACATAATTGTGTGAATGGTCATTATCTTGCCAAAATGAAGGTTTTGCAAGATATGTTAATCAGCTTGTATGTTTTTTTATTTATTTTTTGTTTGTCTGTAATCACGTATAAAAAATTCTGCAGAGCACAGTTATCATTGGAAATTTTTGTTACTTTGCATATCAGAGGCCGAAAGAGGTCCCTTTCAGCGTATAAAATTTTGAAGGTCAAGGTCAAAGGTCAAGGTCACTTTGTCGCAAATCAGGGGAGTCGACGAAATCCTTATTTTTTGAGTAATTTTGATCGGATCGTCTTCAAACTTCATGGGAATATAGTTCTTGGTATGGTGCTCAGCTGATTAATTTTTGGTGGCGATTGGCCTTGACCTTCATGGTTAGCGCCCAAGGTCAAATTTTCAAGTTTTACGAACCATATCGTGTAGTATCTCAAATTGAACACCTCGATGAGTACTTTTGAGATATGTCAAGCTTGAGACATGACGTCATTTGGTGACGTTATGAGGCAAACGCATATTTTTCATGGTTACTCTGTAGATAGATTCTCATCGGAATCTCTCGTAGGCAGATATTCCTTAAGGAGTCGCTCCTGGTGGATCGCAGCTCTGTTCACCTCAGTGTGACCTTAAAGAAGTCACACGTGGTCACCTTTTGGCAAGATACGGGTCACCCTGCGGGTGACATTGGTTTATTTTTATTTGTTTTTCTTTCAAAAACTTTAAATTATGATTTTTGTGGTGGGCAAAGGTTATGTTTTCACCCCTGGCTGTCTGTCTTTGTATGTGAGCAGGATATCTTAAAAAGTTGTGGACGGATTAGGACGAAATTTGGGCAGGTTGCATTGATTAGATTTTGGTGAAGATCCAGACACAAGAATTTATGATTCCTCATCATTTTGAGATGGGGCCAAAAATGATATATATACAGTAATGATAGTCTCAAAAAGTTGTGGACAGATTCGGATGAAGTCGATTAGATTTTGGTTGATGGCTGGATTTTGATCTGGCCAGTCGGTGGGATACAAAACGTAAACTGTTCATCCTGGTGGAGGTGTGTTGTCTACGAAGTGCCATTGTAATAATTACCCTCACCGAACGAGAGGCTATTGCATTTGGGTCCGTTTGTTTGCTTGCACAGACCTTTCATGGTTTTTTTTTCCACCACTGCTTGTCGGATCGAGACAAAATTCTTATCATTGGTGCGATTACTCATGCCGAATGTTTTAATGATGGTTATGATGTCATAACACTGAACAACAAAATTTTTTTACTGGAGATGTGTAAAGTGATTTAGACTAATTTGGGTACGCTGATTTCAAAAATCATAACCGTTTTGCTGTATCACGTCAGGATTTTCAGTAACAGAAATATTCCCATTGCCTAGAAGTCAGGATTTCAATGAAATTTACAAAAATTCATTTATTTCATCATGAATGCTTCAAAGTTATAGAAATTACAGAAAAACTCCACTAGAATGTAATTAAAAATGCTTTAGGCATTTGGCTTTGCGTTTGTGCTGCTCTGTGTCAGTTTCACGATGCAGGAACCAGCAGAAATCGCCCATCATGTTCGGGTTGTGCCGCCCTTGGTAACGCGTCTCCATGAGTGAAATCTCTTGGTGGAATCGCTCGCCGTGCTCGTCTGAGACTGCTCCCAAGTTGTCAGGGAAGAAGTTCAGGTGCTGGTGTAGGAAATGGATTTTCAGGGACATCCTGGAGCCAAGTTTCCTGAAGGACTCCAGCAGCTGCTGCACTATTTCTTCATAGTTGTCCGCGCGCTTGTTCCCAAAGAAGTTGTCCGTCACAGCTTTGAAGCTCCTCCACGCTGCCAGCTCTTTGGGGTTTAGAGTTGTCGGAAAAGTTTCGTCCTTCATAATCTGTCGGATTTGCGGTCCAACAAAGACACCAGCCTTGATCTTGGCCTCCGACAAGGTGTTGCCAAACTTTTCCTTGAGGTATAAAAACCCACGCCCATTCAGATCCATTGCCCGTACAAAACTTTTCATCAAGCCGAGCTTCATGTGGCGTGGTGGAAGGAAAACCTTGGCTGAGTCGACAAGGGCGACATGCTTCACGTTGTGTCGACCAGGTACATGCTCTTTTCGCTCTTCCCAATCTTTCTTCGTCCAGTGATTCTTGTCGTCTCTGCTATCCCAGAGACAAAGGAAGCACATGTATTTCGTGTAGCCTGACTGCAGCCCTAACAACAGCGCCACCACTTTCAAGTCTCCGCAGATGTGCCAGTTGAAGTCATTGTACTTGATGGAATCAAGCAGCTGCCGCATAGTCTCATAGGTCTCTGTCATGCCGAACGCGTGAGCCAGTGGGACTGATGGTTTCTCGTTGCCATTGTGGAGAAAAACAGCCTTCAAGCTGTTCTTCCCCGAGTCGATGAAGAGGCGCCAGTCTGCAGGATCGTGATCACACCCAAGTTCTTTCAACAGACCGTTGATGTCACTGCAGAATGTCATCGTGTCTTCCATCTCAAAGAACTCAGCCATGTCTCTGTGACGTGCTCTGAACAAGGATATCTTGGTGTTAGGTTCAAGTAGATTCCACTGCTGCAGCCTTGATCCAAGCAGCTCTGCCTTCGCCTTTGACAGCGAGAGATCTCTTACAAGATCATTTAAGTCTCCCTGGTTCAGAAGGTGTGATTCTTGAGTGTCGGGTTCAAAAGGTTCATCATCACCATCCTCTTCACCACTGCTTACAGCTATGTTCTGATAAGCTGGAGGTGTTGGAACGGGGTTCTCGTCATCATGAGGCACAGGTTTACGAGCAGAGACGCAGTCAGCGTACTTGATGTGACCTTTATTCTTCTTGTTGAAGCTGGCGATGCTTGTGCAGCAGAAATAACAATCATCATGATGATTCTGCGGCTCACGCCATATCATGGGCACCGCAAATGGCATGCTCGCGCGCTTGCCCACCGACCACTGAGTCAAGGTTGTGTGACAGCTTGTGCAGCAGATGTGTGGTGCCCAGCTCTGTTCTTGGTCCCCCACCTTACACCTGAAGTAGTGAAAGTAGGCGGCCTTCATTTTCACTGCTGTAGATATACTTCGCTGTTGATCTTTTTTGGTATACCGACCACAGACATAACAGAAGTTGTCAGGATGATTGGTACAGGAACGCCTACTCATCTTTATCTGAAAGAAAGAAATATAACACAAGTTAACAACAATTGTACGAAATAGACATGTTAAAGACATATGTAAATTTCATTGAAATTCTGACTTCTCGGCAATGGGAATATTTCTGTTCCTGAAAATCCTGACGTGATACAGCAAAACGGTTATGATTTTTGAAATCAGCATACCCAAATTAGTCTTAATCACTTTACACATCTCCAGTAAAAAAAATTTTTTGAAATTTGTTGTTCAGTGTAATTCACGTGGTGTGGCAGCGATGTTGGAAAAACTTTGGACCTCAGTATCTCTGAAACCGCACCAAGCAAAAAAATTGAAATTTGACAGATAACAAGTCCTCCTCATGGGGAATGGGTGTGATATATATATATATATATATATCTCAATGTGCACACAGTCATGCGCCGCATTACGATGTTTCGGTCAATGACGGACTGCATATATAATGGTGGTCCAATAAGATTATAATGGAGCTGAAAAATTCCAATCACCTGGTGATGTAGTCGTGCTGCCAGTTGTATAAAAGCACATAGAATTACATTATACTTGATGATGATAATAAACAAAATGATGTAACTTGTTTATGTATTTATAGACTGGGTCAATTTTCAAAAAAAAATCTTAATCCCGAAGGCAAATGGTGTTAATTTATGGCATACAAGTTTTTAAGGGGTATTGAGGGGTGCTGAACTCAAATCTGATGTATGCCCAGCTCAAAAATGGCCGATAATGCCTTAAAATTGAGAAATCCAAGATGGCCACCAACGATGGGCTGAAATGTATTTATGTTCATATCTTTTTGACTAAAGAAGGTAGAAACTTGAATGAAATGTGCTGTTGTAGGTTTTTATATATGGGGAATCCAATGCCATATTCAGTTTTGATATAAAATGTGAAAAAACTGATTGAAGCTCATATTTGTTGCAAAAATTTTCTTTTTTGAAGATGAATAATTTGTCGACCAGATAAGAGCCACAAGCCCCATCCCTCTCCCTCCCCACCAGGAACACAGACCGCCCATTTTTTAAAGCCCAGAGGCACTACGTATCTATCTACAACTCCAGGTGTGTGTGTGTGTGTGTGTGTGTGTGTGTGTGTGTGTGTGTGTGTGTGTGTGTGTGTGTGTGTGTGTGTGTGTGTGTGTGTGTGTGTGTGTGTGTGTGTGTGTGTGTGTGTGTGTGTGTGTGTGTGTGTCTTTTTGTGACCGCCGTTTCTCGACAACCGCCGGTCCGATCTGATTGAAACTTGCCAGGGACCCGCGGATGTGCCTTTTCAAGGTTTGATATATTAATTGGACGAGCGGTTCCCAAGTTACGGCCATTTCTCTGTCAACCAATGACAAGACACAGTGCAATGACATCACGAATGATGTCACAATTAATGTTTATTCTTGCCAAAACGAAGTTTTTGCAAGATATGTTAGTCAGCTTGTATGTTTTTTTTTTTTTTTTGAAATCACGTATCGATCACTCTGCAGAACACAGTTATCATTGGAAACTTTTGTAACTTCGCATATCAGAGTCCTATAGAGGTCCCTTTCAGCGCGTAAATTTTCAAGGTCAAAGGTCAAGGTCACTTTGTCGCAAATCAATTTTGATCGGATCGTCTTCAAACTTCATGGGAATATAGTTCATGGTCTGGCACTCAGCTGATTAATTTTTGGTGGCGATCGGCCTTGACCTTCATGGTTAGCGCTGGAGGTCGAAAGTTTTTGACCCCAAGGTCAAATTTTGAAATCTTGGATACCATCTCGAGTAATAACTAATATCAAAGCGCTTGATAAGTGCTTTCCAGATCTGTCAAAGGTTTGACGCTATGACGTAAAAACGGATTTTTCATGAAAATTTTATTTCCTCAGTTCTCATAAAAATCTCTATTTCATGTACAACGGTCCTGGAGAGATACCATTAACCGTACGAAAATATATAGGTCAAGGTTACAAAAAGGTCAAGCATCAAGGTCGACGAAACCCCTATTTTTTGAGTAACTTTAATCGAATAAATAAGTCACTCATGTTCACATTTCGGCAAGATACTGGTCACCCTGGGGGTGACATTGGTTTTTATTTTTTTTGCACGATTGACATTACAATTCTTCTTCTTCTTCGTTTGGTATGACGTCACAATCACGCTGGGGACCTGAGTATGTGCCTTTTCAAGGTTTGATATCGTTCTTCATCCGTTTCCCCAGTGTTTACCAAGGTTTGAAAGCTGTTTTTTCCCAAGGTTTGAATTTTCCCAAGGGAAAGAGCTGTTTCCCAAGGGTTTGAATTAATTATTGTTCTTGGTAGACATATTTGTGAATACATTGACAGAGAGGGGGCGTCACAATTGATTTTGGGGACCTGAGTATGTTTCCCAAATTATGGCCATTTATGATACCGTTGGTCCGATCTAATTGAAACAATGCCCCAATCCAGTCGTCGTTTACGAGAGCGAAGGAACGAAGCTGCACATACTGGCATGCACCTACGGGCCCACACTCGTGATTTAAATGTTCGCAGGAAACATATTAGGGATGCAATACCCATTTTGGTTTCGCAAAGTAAGGTACCCCCAAATTACAATGACTCGCTTTGATGTAATACCCATTTTGGCTTAGCAAAGTAAGGTACCCCCAAATTACAATGACGCGCTTTGATGTAAACCAACATTTGACCAGCAATTTGTTTATTTGTAACACGAGAACAATGACAAGAATTTTTGATTGAATTGTGCATGAATTGCATGAGTTTATCGTATTTGCTGTCAGAGCATTTTATACAGTCCTTCATTGTGTGTACAGGTAGATGTGCACACATGAACTTATTCCCAGTTGTCGCCAAGTTTCCTGCAGTTGCACGCCTCTGCATTTCATGCGAATTTTCCTGCAGCTGCAGCGTTGGCTGAGGCACCCCTTTGTACAACCACATGAGGTGATCTCCCTGCATGCTTTCGGGATCTGTGGCAGAGAGAGTAGCCGTGAGTAGGGTAAGAATACTGATTCTGGCTCACTTTTCCCCATGTAAATGAATGGGGGATTTTCAGCGATTCATATTTTTTTCCCTAAAAATAAATCCCCTTTTTATCCCAAGGTATATTTATTTGTCTCCCCTTTTAACTTGGAGGTTGAACCTCATTGAATTGAACACCTGGGGGTTGAACAGCTCACTCATTGAACCTATAAAGATTTGTTCATTCTCAAATTCCTTCAATAGTTTAATTTTCTTTGCACAATAATCCACATCTAAAATATTGACAAACAAAACATTTGAATCTTTATATTTTTTAAGATACCCCATTTGTGCCATTACAAAATGATAAACTTCTCTTAATGCTCTCATCTGGCCACCTCCTGAGCCACATATCATTTTGAGATTATAGTAAATTGTTTTTTCATTGTTCAATTGATAACCATCAAAGTTTTCAGTCCATTCAAGGATATTCATTTTTTTCTTTACATCCTCTAACTTACTAGTTTTTAAATTAATTCGCTTATTTGTTTTATTTACCTTTGTTTTAGTTATTTTTTCAATAAGACTTATTTGATATTTTTCACATTCATTATGTTTTCCATTTATATACCAAGACTGAGATTTTCTCCACTCTTTAGTTTGATTAATACTTGGTTTAACCATTTATATATTGTGAAAAACGCGGCGGTAGCCCTTAAAAACCCTAACCCATCTTCCCATCGTTAAAACACAATCTATTCTATTTACTCTATCATACAATATCCATATGGAACACAATCTATTCCATTATCTAAAATAAATCTCTTATCATCAAAGGCTCCTAATGCCTTTTTATTTACTTCTTCACTATATATGTTATGTTTATAACTTCTTATTGTATTAATTTTCCTATATTCTTCTTTCTTATTCATCCAACAATTATAATAATTTCTAAAAGTTATTGATTTCTTTATTACATATTTCTTTATTCCCTTTAACCTCTTATCAATCTGTTCACCATACTTATAAGCATATGCCTTTGCTCTCAATCCAATAAACTCACTCATTACTTTTCCACCCAACTCATCCTTAAACTTACCAATAACCTTTTCATTCTTTTTGGAAAATAACTCACTCTTCTTGCTGAAATTACTTGTATCATATACTCCAATATTTTTCTTCATAAACATCATCAGTTTTTATATCTAGGATAAAACTATCAGTGTCCATATACAACAATGAAACATTTTCGCCATACTCTTTCTTTAAGTCATTATACAAATAATCATACATCAATATCTTTGATAAATCAAGAACTGCTGTTCCAATATAAATTGGTTTATCCATTACAATACTTTCCTTTTTCATATGAATTGCAGAAAAGTTCTCTGAAAAAACCTCTTCTCTCTCAAAACTTGGTTTATTTATCAATCTCGAAGCTTCTTTCCAAGATGTTGCGAATCTAATGTTTTGCCTGTTTCTAACATTTTCCATAGTCTTTCCAAATACAGCATTATTCATTAATTTATAAAAGTCCCCTTCAAATTTTACTTTTGTATTTGCTCTCATATCTGTATTGAATTGAATATACTTTTTCACCCAAGGACTTTGTTTAAATTTTAAAACTCTATGAATTTTAGCTACTCTCAATCCTTCTCTCAAAAACTGTTTTAAGCTTCTCTGATGTAAAACATATCCCTCTTTATCATAGAATGTTGTTAATAACTTTTCTGTTGATTTGCCTTTAATATTAAAACTTTTATGATAATCACTGAACCATTCTTTCTTTGGGGTTTCTTTCTCACATGCAAAAGGAAGGTCTTTATGCTTATTATGAAGAACACTCGAGTACCTCAAATCAACTTCAAAATAATAACCTTCTTCTTCGTCATTCAATTCCTCTTGAGAAGAAATAACAATATTCATCAAAGCCTTTTCATAATCCTTTTCTTCCACCCACTCTAATTTACCATAAGGCAGAGATTGAGACATTGCCCATCCATACAAATTATTAGCATCAAAATACATCAAATAATTACTATCTTTTTCACTATCATAATTTGGGAGATATTTATTATTTGCTTTCGCATATCTTTTTGAACATACTTGTGATATTCCACCTCTCTTGGACTTCTCAATCATCAAAAGCATATCAACATCACTGATTAAATCTATATCTTGTTTTGTCATTTTTAACATTGCACTCCAAGCTAAACCAGGAGCTGTGAAATAGTGGGCAGGGTCTAATCCATAACAATTTTTATTATGACAGAGTGTTCTAAAAGCCTCAAACACATCAGCTAACAATAAAACATCTGTTTTTAGATATAAATCATGATATTCTCCAAGGTTCTTTATCTTAAATATTTTCCATATTTCTTGTGCGTGTTTATATTCCTTATCACTTATCTCTTCTTCATAAAGGTTATTATAGAAACTTTCTTTTGAAGGAAGTTGTGTTTCTTTAAATCTCATAAATGAATCCATATAATCATAAGGATAAATTCCCTTACTTGTAAGAATTTTCTCTTTACTTTGAATTTCATTCCTTGTTTGAATTTCCTCTCTCGTAAGAATTCCTTCTTTAATCAGAATTTCATCTTTAATCTGAATTTCCTCTTTAGTTCGAATTTTCTTTATAATTAGAATTTCATCTTCAGTTAGAATTTGTTCATTAATTAGAGTTTCCTCTTTACTTTGAATTCTCTCTTTAATCTGAATTTCCTCTTTAGTGAGAATTTCCTCTTTTGGAAAGAATGAATTAAGATTTGGAAAAGAGTCCGTGGAGCTTAGATTTGATGCGAGGTAGGCTAGTGGTGTTCCTATAAACTTGTAAGAATCTAGAAACCTAATACGAGTTAAAGGTTTTGTGAATATCATTTTTGAAAATGAAATATACTTTTGACTTGTGTTTGTTATGGCAGAAATATTCCCTGGTGTTTTTGAAAGTTCATTTATAAATAGATGTGTATCATAGTTGGCGCTGTTGTGAAGAAAGACTGGAATAAAAGAAGGTAATTTATAATTAAGATTACAACAGGAATGAGCGGGACCTCTATATTTACCAGTAAGATGACAATGGTCTCTAACTTTAGACTCCTTAATTTCCCCCTCACAAATATGACAGATATTGTTCATTCTAAATTCTAATTTTTCTTCTTTGGTTAATTTCATCGGTTCATTTGTTTCTTTCATTAATTTAGTGAGTCTTATACAATCCTTTTCTAATCGTTTTACAAACTCTTGTGAAGCATTTTTTCCACGATAATGTTCAAGTTTGTTATACTTTTCTCCAACAGATGATTTGATATAATAACAGAAACCACAAGGAATATGTTTTTGATATTTATTTGTATATGGTTCTTTTGGATTAGGAGAAGCAGTATTTATCTTTTTAAGGATACATTCAAAATCAGCGTATATCACAAATGGGTGCATGATAGATTTATTATAATCTTCAAAATAAATCTTTTCACCAGGTTTAGGCATTGTAATTACAGCTGATTTATGATTACTACAATATTTTGAATGTTGTTCTAATTGTTCTTTTGTATGAAATGAATTAAGACATCGCTTACAAGGATATATTTTGTTTGCTGTTCTGAATACCTGAGAAGAGATTAATCTTGATAAATTATTGATGTATGTGTAATGTGAATTCTTTCCAACACTAAAATATAAAAGGTCAATGTGTGTTTCTTCATTTTTATAGTTGTTTGAAATTTTTAATATTTGAACTTTGTTTGTATCCGTTAATCCATATACATTAATAGAAAGATTATTCTTTTTCTCAAATTTAGGAATATCTGTTAGTGGCATTGGGAATTTAAAATCTTTAATGTCTAAGGTATTCTCATATTTCATATATTGTTTTACTCTTTCTGAATTACATTTTGGTGGATGAAAGTGAGCAAGAACAGACCAGAGAAAACATTTATTATCATTGTTCTTAATATTAACAACTGCCTTCTTTAGTTTTATTTCTTTTGGTAATTCAATGTAAGAAGAAGCTTTAAGAGGGTTTGATTTTAGAATGTGTATATCTAAAAAGATGATTTTTTTAATATTGAATCCACTTCCTACCACTGTATTATCAACATCCTCCTCTTGTCTTGATAGTTCTTCATAAACCCCACTATTCAAAAAATCTTGAAATGATGTTATAAAATGAAGACCTGTTCTCATATAAGGAGTATGTTCTTCATCTTGTCTTTTCATATTCATTTTCACTCCCATATAAAACTTTAAAGTTTTCATTTCTTTTAATGTCTTTTTAATAAATTTTTCAACATCGGGTTTCACTATTTCAATTGATTCAGCTATTGATGATGGACCGGGTTCTCCAAATTGAAAAATCCTTATTTTTATATGCCCTTTAAATGCCCCATCAGTGTTTTTAATATAATAGTCTCCCTTTACTTTAAACTCATTTTTCTTGTGTTTTTGTGATTGAAGATGTTGATTATAACTACTCTTCAAAACATCCTTTGAACAGATATCACAATGTTTTCTTTCCAACTCAAGAGGAGATATTTGATGAAATAGATTAAATGTGTGTTTGTTGGTTCGGAGGTGTTTTCTATAATGTTTATATTCGTGATTACAAACATCGCAGTACGTTGTATTCACCATATTTATAGAATAAAACTTTGCTTAAACTAAAATTTTCTTGATGAAAATTTCGTTTAATTTATAGGTGAATCTGTGCTTAAAAACATTTTATCCTCCAACTTTTTCACTTAATAAATACAATGTTTCAAGACACAAAAGACAAGTTTCAATCAATCTCTTCATCTGTTAAAGATACTGAGAAATATGTCAAGGATGTAAAATTGAACAAAGATAAATATAACAACTATTGGATAAAAACTATTATGGTAAATAATATGAGTTCTTCAATTTCCTTCAGTGGAAGGGCTTTTAGTATACCTGGTAGAACATCAATTAAAGTATCTCTAACAAAAGTTTCTCCTCTCCTTCTAGTAATATATTCAAAACTAGAAAAAGCAATGAAACAAGAAAAAGTATCAAAGAACAAAAACCTTATGGATGAAGCTTTAGAAAGAAAAGATAAGACCATCTGTAATATGCAAGGAGAAATTTGTATTTTTTTCAACAACCTTAAAGATGTAAATCCTGATGAAATAAAGGATGTTAATATATCAGGTGAAATGACATTTCGTTCAATAGTAGTTAACGATAATTTTAAAATTACCTTTAATATAAAAAATGTTGTCGTTGAATCTGATAATGAAAAAAAGTATATCGATATCGATGGTAATATACAACTGAAAGTATAGATGAATTTCAGTTTAAGTAAAGTTTTACTTTATAAATATGCTAGACTTTCCTGATTCTCCATATGACAAATTTGAGAATTGTCCTGCGTGTGAAAGACGGGGATTAAACACAGAGTCAAAAGCCGATAAACAATGTATATTCTGTGATTATCTTCTAATTAATGATAATAAAAAATATAAAAAGGAAAATAATTCTTTTAGATTTACACCAAAAATGAATTACTTTCAAGATTGATTAGAGAAATGAATGTAAAGTATGAGGATGATAACACACCTTTCCTTACAAGGGAAGAAACTGAACGTATAAGAGAAATGTTCAAAGGATTGTTGTTGTATATTATTCATGGATGTAATTTTCAGGGAAATATCAACACAAGATATTGTATAAATAAAATAATGGATTATCTTGAAATTAAACCTGAACTTAGGATAAAATATAGAGTTTCTAAAAAGCCAATAATAAATTAAATAACCTGTTTTTCAAATATATAAATGAATGATTTTTTACCTATTTGGGAAAATAAGATAAAATTTAACAACCATAAAAATCTCCCAAATTCATTAAGATGTCTCATAGTTGGTTCAAGTGGATGTGGAAAAACCTGCTTACTTTTAAAAATGCTCCTCACTCCCAACTTTTTAGATTATGACAATTTAATAATTTTCACAAAGTCGAGTTTTCAACCAGAGTATCAACTACTCTCACAAGGTTTTAATGCTGGTCTTCAAAAAGAAGATATAATCGGTTTATTTAAACGTCAAAAAAACCTAAATGATTATAACATTGAAGATATAATTCAACTATTTTGTGATACACAGAGATGTAAAAAGAAATCAAATCCTATAACTTGTATTCTTAGTGATAATACGGATGATATACCGTCTCCCCAAGATTTGGATAAATCAAAAAAGAACCTCGTTATCTTTGATTGTGTTAATGAGAGAAACCAAACGGTAATGGACAGCTACTACACAAGAGGGAGACATTCTTCTTGTAATTGTATTTATCTTAGTCAATCGTACTTTCAACTTCCTCGTCGTTCCATCAGAAACAATGCTAATACTTTTATTTTATTCAAGTTAAATTCAATAGATATCAATAATTTTTGGAGAGATAATTGTTCTACATTATGTAGTAAAAAGAAATTTGAGGATTACATGAAGCACACGACTGAAAAATATAAATATATTGTTGTGAAACAAGATGAGATATTAAGGGATATATTTTTTGTTTTATAAACAATTACATATATAAATGACAACTATTATTATAAATCTTGTGGGTAAATCTGCTTCTGGAAAAAAACTTTCATAAATCAAGGTTCTTGTGTAGTACAAATGAGAATATTGTAAATTTACTTAAAAAACACCCCGTGATACGCATTGTATCAACAACAACTAGAGCAATAAGACCTGGAGAAGTAAAAGGTGAAGATTATCACTATATTTCAGTGGAGGAACATATGCGATTGAGGAATGAAGGACAAATATTTGAGGAGGTTTCTCTTGGTACAACAAAATATTCACATTGTAAGAGTGAGTTAAGGAAACTAAAATCTGGTGGTGTTGGGATATTAGAAACTAATCCAGAAGGAACGAGACAAATTATTAAATATCTGAGCGGGGTGAAGATTTTATCATTCGGTTTTGATGTTGATGAAGAAACTCAACGCAAACGTATGAAAAGCAGAGATGCAAGTATTTGTGAAGAAGAAATTACAACTCGCATTAATGTTAATAAAGAATTTGATGAAATATTTAAAGAAAAGGATTTATTTGAACACATCTACTTGAATGATGAAGAAAAGGAAAATTTCCCTGTTAATCTTTACAATTCATTAAATGATATTTTACAATAAATAAATGGATACAAAAGAAAGAGCAAGAAGATTTAAGGAACATCAAGAGTTGGTTTCAAAAGTTGTAAAACAACAGGAAGACATAAAGAAGAAACGCAGACAGAAACTAACGGGCGAAGAAGCATTTGAAAGAAAACAAGAGAAATTTTTTAAACCACTTTTAAAAACTTCCCAAGAAAAAATGAAAGATGTTTCCACAGTTCCCACAGTAGAATATACTCCCAGAAAGCTTCAAATGTTAAAAGATTTCAGTCAAATGACGGAGGAAGAATTAGAGCATTTAGGAGAATTAGAATATGATGATGAAGGTTTATTTCAACAACTGGAAGAGATTAATCAACCCCCTGATTATATTGTGAATGCTGTTCAAAACAATGAATATTCAGCGGATTCAAAAACCAAAGCAGGACTCATTCCAACAGAACAACCAGCAATATTTCATCTTGTTCAAGAAAAGGTATTGATATTTAATGATGAATTAAGGTTCTTAAGTTCTGCTCAACCCCCTGTTAAACTAACTCCGAGATTAATGTTTCTTCTCACAAAAGATGGAAGACAAGGTTCAACTGTGAGGGATGAATCAAAGTATATTGATAAACCATTGGATATGGAAAATAATGATGATAGAGTATATATTGATTTGCTGAACACTCTAAATTATAAGGTTATTCTTTCTGGTAAAAGTAGGAAGAATGAGAAGGAGAAACACATTATTCAGGCTTTAAGTATCCTTGGTTCAGGTATTAGTTTTCTTCCAAATGACCCATCGCAATTAGTTAATAGACTGTTATTGTTGTTAGGCAGTAAGAAGGCTGGAAATAACAATTGTTTTAATGAAGCATCAGCCATTTTAGACCAGTTGATGAACATGAAAATAATTAATAAATCTCAATATAAAGACATTTTATCTCATATTAAATAAGATGAGAAGCACAATCCTGAGATTTAATTTCACAACAAGCGACCACACATCTTCATTCCCATACCCACTACAACTTGACACAACAAAAGAATATGAGGCATCTTTATTGTCCATGGAAACTTATAATACCTTATTTAATATAACCGAGAAAAATGACAAGTTTAGTTATAATCCGGGAAGTGGATACAAAACGATAACAGTCTCACCCGGAGCATACGAGATTTCTCAAATATCTTCCGAAATTGCTCGTCTTATGAAAGAACAGGGTGATGAACCAAAAAATATTGTTATAAACATTCAAAAACATACTTCAAAATCAACGATTAAAGTTAAAAATAACTACAAGGTTGATTTCACAATTGATAATTCATTTAGAGAGTTATTGGGTTTCTCCTCAAAAAAGATTGAAACTAATGGGACGTTTTACAGTGATAATGTCATTCAAATATCCTCAGGAATAAATTCGGTGTTAATTCACTGTGATTTGATTGATGGTGCTTATAATGATGGAAAAAAACAAATACAATATTTTCATTCAGCGCATACTCAACCCCAATTGGTTATAAATTCAATATGGAACCTAAAAATTTGGTTTATTTACCTGTGTCAGGAAAAACCATACACAGAGTAAATTTTAGGATAACCGACCAAGATAATCGTGTGATTTCTTTTAATGGAGAAATTATATCCATCAGAATTCACCTACGTGAAGTTTTTCAATAAATAAATACGATGGTTATTGTGAGGAAACACGAGTTGGGAAAATATAAAATAATTACAGGGGATGGGATGTTCCTTTCCCCGTACTACAAGGGTGAAGGTATGTATCTTGGTAGAGGATACTATAAACCTAAGAGACAAAGGGGTGTCGGACATCAATTTAGAGGAGATGGGATAATTGATACTCTCATGGGTATTGGTTCAACTATTCTTAAACATAAAGACCTAATTGGTTCAACTGCTTCTGCTGTGGGAAATGTAGCAGGTGCTGTAAAGAGTATAAAAGATGCTCAGAAGGAATCTCATAAATTACAAGCAATAAAAGAAATCAAGAAAGGTAAAACTCAGTTGTCCCCCCAAGAACGACAGAAAATAATTCAAATACTTGGAACAGGGTTTCAAAAGTTTTAACATCTTTTTTCCTAAATAAATACAAGTATGGAAGCAATTGATAGTATCTATGATTTGGATGATACTATTATTATCTCAAACTCCACTAAAAAAGAAGATTACTTCAAGGTAAATGCAATAACTGGAACAGACTGGAATACAAATGGTACAAAAAGTTTTGAAATAAATAATCAACAAACCTATTTGAATCTCTCCGAAAGTTTCTTGTTGTGTAAATTTAAATTCACTAAGGCTGGGAATAACACAAACGCTACACTTGTAAATGATTTCTTCTGGAAAATGTTTGATAGTGTGTGATTGTATATTGGAACACAAGAAGTTGAAGCGGTTGATTATGTCTCTGCTGTATCTGAAATGATGAAATTTACACTCTATACATTCAGTGATAGAATGGGAAAGGGGTCTGTCGAAGGTTTTATTCCTGATATGTCAACGGGAACAAACACAGACCCTGGATATATTCAAAGGAAAGGAATGTATAATGATGATACAAAAGCAGAAAATAGTTTTACTGTGGCAGTTCCTCTTAAAGGTATATTTGGATTTTGTGATTATGATAAAGTTCTGTATGGTCTTAAAATTAGATTTCAACTACAAAGGAATGATAATGAAAATAGATTGCTTTTTGGTGTTGGTAGTGCTTTTGGTGAACAGAATAAATTTGTAATTGAGGAGATGAGTTGGTATATCAGTGAATATACTCCTAATCTTAAAACAGAAGAGATGTTGAATCGAAGACTTAACTCAAAGAAACCACTCAGTGTATCATACCTCAAAAGAAGATGTCAACACGTTAAACTCAATCAAACTACTTACACGTGGAATTTGGGTGTTCTGGAAGGAAAGCCACGATATCTGTGGATGATTTTTAAAAAGCCAGATGGTGATACTGCGACTGATAAGAATAATGCATTGAGTGATAATGCTAAGGTGAAACAACTTCGCGTTTCTCTAGATGGAACATTTTATCCACGAGATAGATTGGAAATTAATTGGGAAAAAATGATTTTGCTGAAGCATACAAGTCTTACCAAAAGGTGTGTGAAAGTAATGGAAATAAAGAACCTATTTTGGATATGACAGCATTTAAAAGTTTGTATACAATCTATGCGTTTGACCTGAGCGCTCAAAAGGAAACTATAAAGTCTAATCGAGTGGATACTTCCCTATACATTGAAAGAGGAGAGAGTGAAGAAGTTGATACATATTGTTTGCTTTTGGAAGAAACAGAATTGCAGATTAATACAGATAATGGTGTGATGATTAGTCTCACATAATTTTTTGTTAAATAAATGAGTGGCAAAGTACCAACTGGGGTATATGTTCATCAAATCAATCTTCATAAACTATCATCTTGTGTTCAAAATCAAAACCCTTGTACGATTAACGTTAATACAATTCAGAGAAAAGGAGCAGTAAGAATTGATGTTTTGCTCACAAGAGAACAGGTTAAAATCTTGAATGACACTGGCTCACTTAAAATTAAAATGACAAAACCAATGTTGAAAAAATATTCAATAAGAGAGACGAGTGGAGGATTTCTCCCATTTCTAATTCCTTTATTTGCTGGTTTAAGTGCGGTTGGAGCATTGACGGGTGGTATTTCAACAGCGGTGAAAACTGCCAACGAAAGGAAGGCTCAACTCCAGGCTCAAAAAGAATTGGAAAGACATAACAAAGAGTTGGAGAAACAAATTAGTGGAAGTGGTGTAATTGTAGATTTTGCTGAAAAACTTGAAGGTCTGCCTGATAAAGCGAGATTGTTAGTTGGAGATATGCTTTCTTCTATAGCACAAGCAGGTGTAAAATTAACGAAAAGAGGTAATGGATTATATCTTTCTAATAAATAAATGAGCATTGATGAGTGGTTGAAAGAATTTGGAAAGAATACAACATCAAATTTACAACTTGCCAAATATTGTAAGAAATTAAAAATTCATAATGTGGTTATTTGTATGAGAGATGAATTAACAAATGTGCCGAAACATACAAAGAATATTATTATGAACTTAGAAGATAATGATGGGAACGGTTCTCATTGGGTTTGTATTTTTAATAGTCAAGACAAATATTATTTTGATAGTTTTGGTCTTCCACCACCTGATGAAGTCATAAAATTCTTACAGAATGGTGTTTATCAAACATTTCAAGTCCAAGAATTAAATTCCAAGTGTTGTGGTCAATTATGTCTATATGTGTTATTTCAACTCAACAAAAATAAAAAATTTTATGATATTATTTTTAATCTAATATAAATGACTTATGTTGGTAAAGATGGTTCCATCTTTGGTGTATCTCAAGAACTGGATATTGATTTATCAAATTATTATACAAAGGCACAGGCTGAACGACATAAATATAATATAAACAAAAATATTAACATGAAAAATGCTTATAAATTAAAAAATTATCCAAGCCCGACTGACGCGAATGACTTGGTGAGATTAAGCGATTTATCACAATATATATATACTTAAATAAAACGGCTGTGTATTCCAAAGATACAGAAGTGTTGATATTATCTCCAGGTCATACAGAATTCACAGTTCGAATTAAAATAAATTTTTATAAAGAAGGGCGTATCGTTTGTATGAGAATAGAACAATGGGGGTATGATATGAATGATTTAGGGTATAATTGGTCATTTAAAATTAACCTCGAAGACCTGGAACAATTAAATCAGTCTCGTAAGGAAGAATATTATGCACTTGGTATCGAGAATGAGTTTTGTGGAGCCACGATTAGTAAACAACAAATAAAAGAATTTAATAAGGGTAAATATAATAATGGTTTTGCCCTTGTTTATCTCATGAAAACAGAAAAAACAGGATTATATATAATAAGTAAGGAAATACAAAATGATTTAACTATGGGAAGATGGGGAGGTGTTTTGTGCCATAATATTATTCTAACATATATTTCTAATACATAAATGACAGCAAGAAGGCTTCAAGAAAATTATCATTTCTGTGTCCAAGCATACCTTCAAGAAAAGGGTATTCGGTATTTTAATAAATATGTTCTACAACATAAGAATGAGGTATTTTCAATAAAAGATTGGCATTATGCTGATGTTGATAAACCGACAACTTTAGATTTAATTAGAATGTTAAATAATGAAAAAATTATAAGGTTAAGAAAGGGTAAGGCTCTTTTAGAAATTCAAAAGAAATTTTATTGGTTTCCTGTTGTAAAAAAAATTATTTTGGATACAGGAATAACAAGAAATCCTGATGAATATATGTATAATATTCTATGGGGTGTAAACGATTCAAGGATAGTAAGGGATGAGGAAGGAGTTGAAGAAGAGAGGGAAGAGGAGGAAAAGGAGAAGGAGGAGAGGGAGAAGAAAGAGAAAGAGAAGGAGGAAAAGGAGAAGAGAGAGAAGGAGGAAAGAGAGAAGAAAGAGAAGGAGGAAAAGGAGAAGAGAGAGAAGGAGGAAAGAGAGAATAGAGAGAGGGAGGAAAGAGAGAAGAGAGAGAAGGAGGAAAAGGAGAAGAGAGAGAAGGAGGAAAGAGAGAATAGAGAGAGGGAGGAAAGAGAGAAGAGAGAGAGGGAGAAGAAAGAGAAGGAGGAAAAGGAGAAGAGAGAGAGGGAGGAAAGAGAGAGAATGAATAAATATCAAAATATGGAAACCAGTGAGATTCAAAAAAGATTGGTGGTATTACAGAAAATAACTCAACCCACCGAGGAGGAAAACAAAGAATTGACAAGTCTATTTGCAATATTTTCTTCAAGACTATTGACATCGTCAAGCTATTCATTTTAATTCAAGTTTTTTCTTAAATAAATGGAGGAGAGAGTGAAGGCATTTCTAAGGATTCTTTATGTTTTAAAAATTAAGATTCAAATGTGCATGTTTGAAACTAAAAAGGTTTTTGCACTCTGCAGGAATTTTTCTCATAAATAAATGAGTTATTGTCTCAAATGTAAAAAGAAAACTAATACGAAAAATATTTCATATATTAAAAGTAAAAATAACAGGGTTATACAAAAAGGTATATGTTCGGTGTGTGGTTCAAAAAAATCAATTTATCTCCAAACACAAACTCGGAGGAGATATACAAAAGTTTTTATCAGGAAGTAAATTTACAACTACTGGAATACCAGGGGAATTACATCTTCCAGGGTATTCTTTCTGTGGTCCAGGCACAAACTTGGATAAAAGATTAGATGAGGCAGACAATCCTAAATCCTGGAGTAAACCAATCAATAGAGTTGATGAAGTGTGCATGAGACACGATATTGATTATGGGAATACCACAACGTTGGAAGAAAAGCATGAAGCCGATAGAGAAATGTTGTATAATTTGTCTCTGATACAAAATCCAACCTTGAGAGAAAAAGTTGATAGGTTCATTGTGAAGAAGATGATTAGTGCTAAATTGAAACTTGGACTTGGAAATTCAAAAACTTATAGGCTCTAATGATGCCATTAAGACTGAAGAGCAATTAGCTGATGAATTACATAAACCAATATTCACAAAGTTTCAGAGAAGGAAAGTTTATTCCAAGGAAGTTGATTATATCTGGTCCGCTGATTTGATTGAACTCAATAATGATAAGGGGTACAAGTATGCTTTAACCGTTATTGATTTGAGGAGTAGATATGCGTGGGTTGTCCCTTTAAAAAACAAAACAGGTAATACTCTTATGTTAGCTTTTCAACAGATATTTAATAAAAGTAAGAGAAAACCTAAAAAATTGTGGACTGATGAGGGTAGAGAGTTTTATAACAAGACATTTATGAATTTTCTAAAAAATAACAGTATTACATTATACAGTACCTTTAATGAAGGGAAGGCAGTTGTTGTTGAACGTTTTAATCGTACCTTAAAGAGAGACTATATAAAAAATTCACACAACTCGGTTCACAACAATGGTCATCTTTTATTCAGGATATTGTGGATAAGTATAATGACACGATTCACACGTCAACAAATATGAAACCATCAGAAACATTTACAAAATTAAAATATGAAAAAGAGATTAATGTCAGAAAACCTAAGTTCAAAGTTGGTGATATCGTAAGAATATATAGGTGGAAATCTCATTTTGAAAAGGGTTTTACTGAACAATGGACGAAAGAACTTTTTAAAATTGTTGATGTAATAGATACAGTTCCTTGGACTTATAAAATATATGATTTGGAAGGGGAAGAGATTTTAGGTTCATTTTATTCACAGGAATTACAAAAGACAAAACTAAGCAGATAATACACCTTTGTGGACACTCGAGGGCCAAGTCCGAGGTGTATAACAGTATATAATGTGTGTCAAGGGGTGGACGTTCTTACATCTGTGAACCCCAAACACAGAATCCTCAACTGAATAGTCAAGGCTTAACTTTTGTGTGTGTGTGTGTGTGTGTGTGTGTGTGTGTGTGTGTGTGTGTGTGTGTGTGTGTGTGTGTGTGTGTGTGTGTGTGTGTGTGTGTGTGTGTGCAATGGGAGCAATAGGTTGGCGCTTCACTCCCTCCTACTATACACCGTTGTGGACACTCGAGGGCCAAGTCCGAGGTGTATAACAGTATATAATGTGTGTCAAGGGGTGGACGTTCTTACATCTGTGAACCCCAAACACAGAATCCTCAACTGAATAGTCAAGGCTTAACTTTTGTTTGTGTGTGTGTGTGTGTGTGTGTGTGTGTGTGTGTGTGTGTGTGTGTGTGTGTGTGTGTGTGTGTGTGTGTGTGTGTGTGTGTGTGTGCGTGTGTGTGTGTGTGTGTGTGTGTGTGTGTGTGTGTGTGTGTGTGTGTGTGTGTGTGTGTGTGTGTGTGTGTGTGTGTGTGTGTGTGTGTGTGTGTGTGTGTGTGTGTGTGTGTGTGTCCCAACCCTCACATTCAAAATCTCAACCCCAACCCTCACATTCAAAATCTCAACCCCAACTCAATCCTCACCCAACACAATGTCTTTTTCAACATGAGATTTCCACATATATATATATATATATATATATATATATATATATATATATATATATATATATATATATATATATATATATTTTTATATATATATATATATTTATATATTTTTTTTACGTTTTTTATTTTTTTTCCTCCAATTCTGTCTTTTAAGGCTTTCAGGTTTGATGACATAGAAAGAGAGAGTAAGAACTTTCTTGATAGGTTTAAATCCCAAAGAGTGGTAGCATTTCAAGTCTTCAAAATAACCCCAACTTTCCAAGTCTCCAAGGTAGTTATTTAAACCATCAAGGCAGAACTCATTTACTGATTTTTTCAAAATTTGTGAGTCTCCAAGGTAGTTCCCATATTTAGAACCATCTTGGCAGAACCCTTTTCCTGAGTCTCCAAGGTAGTTATTTAAACCATCAAGGCAGAACTCATTTACTGATTTTTTTCAAAATTTGTGAGTCTCCAAGGTAAAACTTGTATTCTGGCTCATCAACGTATAACTTGTTCAGTGGGTATTGTCTTGATAACTCACAATGAGTACTATTGCTGTAAAACTCTTTTTCAGGATTTTGCTGGTCTCCAAGGTATAACTCTTTGGTTGGGTCATCAAGGACGAACTCGTTCTGTGGGTCTTGGTCGCTCATAAGGTCTTCAACCAAGCCAACAATTTCGCCCCAAGTTGTAGCAAAAGCAGTATTTTCATTTTGTATTTCAGATACAATTTCCTGTGAGAGAAAATAATAATGTATTAATTAAGTTATTTAATTATTAAATGAGTATGCTTCAATCAAAGTTTGAAAATAGGAAAATAAAAATCTTACCTCAATAGATAAGAGGTTTGAATCCAGTTCATCAACTTGAAGGTTTAGTTCCATACAAGACAGAGAGTTCCAGACAAGCACACAGCACACCATTGCCAGCAAAAACAAATGTTTAAAATGGAGCCTGGGTTTGAAGCTTTTATAGAGAAAGACTGGTGGGTGTGGTTTCCTTTGGAAATTCCCTGGGCAAGCCGAGGCAAGCCTTCATTGGGAAATTTTTCAAAACCATAACATCCTGTAATTTTCTAGTGATTTCTTTGTGAGTCAGAGATGAACTGGAAATGATGTAAGAGTGGGCGGGGCTTAGCAAAAGTAGGCGGGGCTTAGGAAAAGTGGGCGTGGCTTAGAAAAAATACCTTATGAAAAGTGGGCGGGGCTTAGGAAAAGTGGGCGTGGCTTAGAAAAAATACCTTATGAAAAGTGGGCGGAGCTTAGCAAAAGTGGGCGTGGCTTAGAAAAATACCTCACAAAAAGTGGGTGGAGCTTAGCAAAAGTGGGCGGGGCTTAAAGAAAAGTGGGCGGGGCTTATTGAATACCTTGTGGAAAGTGGGCGGGGCTTAAAAGTGGGCGGGGCTTTAAGAAAAGTGGGCGGGGCTTAACAAAAAAATAACCTGTGGCTCAGGAGGTGGCCAGATGAGAGCATTAAGAGAAGTTTATCATTTCGTAATGGCACAAATGGGGTATCTTAAAAAATATAAAGATTCAAATGTTTTGTTTGTCAATATTTTAGATGGGGATTATTGTGCAAAGAAAATTAAACTATTGAAGGAATTTGAGAATGAACAAATCTTTATAGGTTCAATGAGTGAGCTGTTCAACCCCCAGGTGTTCAATTCAATGAGGTTCAACCTCCAAGTTAAAAGGGGAGACAAATAAATATACCTTGGGATAAAAAGGGGATTTATTTTTAGGGAAAAAAATATGAATCGCTGAAAATCCCCCATTCATTTACATGGGGAAAAGTGAGCCAGAATCAGTATTCTTACCCTACTGCCGTGGCACTAACTGACCGTCCAGGTGCATCCATCCCATTTCGGTCACTGGAGGAAGAGCAGGATATGGTGAGTGTGCTTGGTTCCAGACACTTGCTTGATAGTGTGAACGCATGATGTGAAACTTTGCTGCATCTGAGGGTGGTGACAGTCTCTTGTGCACGACCGATACAAAACAACTTGACTCGTGCTTTGTTGCATGTATTGACCTCGGGCACGTCATATATATTTTACAGATGAATTTCTCTGTTGATAAAGCTATGTTTTCGGTGAGAGGGCCCTTGCCTCAGCCAATCAGATCAGTATGATGTTGATGGAACACCTGCTAGGCTGTTTTCTTTCCGTGGCAACTGAACTGAGACGCACCATCACAGCCGGTTATGGCATGGAAGGCAAGTAGTATGTCCACTTGACCAGCAGATAGCAACATGCGAATTTCATGTACTGGGAAATACTTTGGAGCCTTTGACGTCCAAGCTTTCATGTAGAGACGTGTACATTCCATTCTGTCATAGTGTGCTCGAAGTAGAAGAAGCACGTCTGTATCACGTACTGACACAACTATCTTTTCCATATCAGCATGGATGCAGTGCAAAATCAGCTGGGTATCAGCTTCTTCGTGGTCAGCCCTCAGAGAGGAGACTGAGATCTGGATCAGATGACTTGACAGTGGTCGCTTCAGCGAACCCCCCTGCTACTACAACCACTGATCCATCTCTTGGGCTGTGTTCAATCAGATGGTTTGAAAGTAGTAAAGCGAGATCTGCTTTATTTTCCTCGAGTGCCATAAAGCGAGACCAGTCTAATGGGAGAGGAACTGATGGCTCGATGTCTATTTTACGACGTACCGGTCGGTGGCGCTGCTTGCGTTTGGTCCTGGTACCTGCTTTGATTGATTCGCCTTGATACCTGTCGAAGACTACGTCGATCCTCTGGTATTTTGCTCCCATCTTGAACACATTGTTTGCAAATGTGTTGGCATAGTCACCAAACGTTCTAATGTCAGGCGGCTTTCCAAGTGCCATCACGAGTGCTTGGCCATCAATGAGCAGGCAGCTGGGTTCATCGAGTGTATCATTTGCAGGAGTTTTGACTTGTTGCGTCAGTATGTAGACTACCATTAGTTGTGGCCAAAGATAGTGGGACAGTCATGAGTTCATGCTTGAGGATGTTTTCTCAGTTTACCTCGTACCCTGCTCTATAAGCTGTTATGAGCTTTTGTGGAATGTTCCTGTCCACTTTGATAGAGTTTTGCTTGCTCTTGGAAAGTTGCACGACTTCATACAAAGAGGAATATGTCTTGGCCTTATTCTTTTTAATGGGTAATTTCAGATCCAGGTGCTGGTTACTATCTGGAGGCTCACACAGACGTTTGTCCACGAAGACTTTCATTTGTGCCTGTCCAAGGTGTTCCGCACTAAGCAGAGATTCTTGAATCGCAGGCGTGACCACATCCTTGGTGATTATGTTCTTCAATGTGTCACCGCCATCTTGAAACACGCCATGATGTTTCAACGATACAATTATGCTGCCTTCGTCAGAGTCGTCTTTCTTCATCCTACTTTTCGTGCACTCATCGTCTGTTGTCTGAGAAGCTATGACCGTTCTCAGATTACAAGACAATGTCCATCTACTGAGTGCGGATGCTATTCTGGTGATACCTTCTCAGCCTCCACTCTTCTTTCCTGTCGTGTTTAGCCATTCCGTACTTTGGTCCGCCGAAACCTGATTGAAGCGTCGATCAGTGCGTTTTACTACGAAGTTGCCTTCCTGGAACTCAAGGAGGACTTCTGGTGGGAGAACCGACATCTCAGCCAGGTATACAGTACCCCATCTGGCATAGTTTTCGTGATCGTACCTGAAGAAGAATGGCAGCATACGTTTGAACGCATGTAGGTGGAGATCCCATGACCATCACGTTGTGCTCTTGTGAAGCAGAGTAGGATGCTGACCATAGTCATATAGTCCCACCAGAATTCAGCATTCGGGTCATCAACTGCAAGAGCTGCCGAGAACTCTTTCATGGGCTGCAGAAATCTGTCGGTTGTCAGTTTGTCGACCATCTGTGCAATGTGATTGGCATCTATGGATGTGCAGACATCTGAGAGTTTGACTCTCATTGCAACATCAACCACATCCAGATACGTATAGAGCCGTGGGAGGAGTAGTTGCCAAAGAGCCTGTGGGGTAAGTTTGTGCATACCCCTTTCCTCCCATGACATGCTGCGCAGCATTGGCTCTCAAAAGATCACACCCTACCCATAGCTCGCTCAGGCCAGACTCACTCATGTGTCGTCCTATTACACCCAGAAAGTTCATGGCAATGTGAAGTCCTCCAAGGCAAGGTATAAGCACGTCCTTGTACTCTTCTACCGACCACTTCAGTTCCAGCAGCTTCGGATAAAGCGTCTCGTCCACCGTCAGAACAACATGCTGCTGTTCTCTCGATTTGTCACATGGAGCACTCGCTTGATGACTGTGTTCAACGAGTTCAAATCGAGTTCAACGATCGAGTTCAAATGCAGGAGCCTGTATGATAGGTAGGTACCCTACTGTAGTTTTCTCTGGGTTAACTGTGCTTGCCTTTTGGTTGTACAATCTCCAGGAAGGCATTGGTTCGTGAGATGACCGGGACAAGATGAAGGCCACGTCAGTTGCGTGCGCATTCTGTGCGAAACAATCAGCCGTGATTCCTCTGTTTGGTACAGAGTTTGATGTCAGTCATCGCCTCAGGGATTTGGAATGTTCCTGTCTTGGAAATGTCTATTCCAATGAGGATATCACCTTCAGGTGGACCGCGTTGCCAGGCAGCAACTTGAGTGGCATGGAATGTTCATTTTCCATCCAGAGTGTACTCATTAATGTGCACGTCAGTCGAGAAATGGACGAAGCGACCCTTTACTAGATTTTGGGGAACAACAGCACCGTTGTCAGCCATGGTCTGTCTTCTTAGCCAGTGCAGTCAAGTTTGATAACCTCACGGAAACTCATGACATGACGTGCATTGTGAAACATGTTCACCAGCTCTTTCGAACGTGTAGCTTGGTAATGGGTACGAGCCATTCCTATGTGCTTTGGAGTGAGGAACTTGTCTCCATTGGTTGTGTACATAAGATCCTGAGCAATGCTGATGATTCTAAGCCGCCATCTGGCTTCGTTGTTATCATCGTCCAGTAGATGCTGACCAACTAGTAACAAGTTAAGAAACATGTACAGGCTATCTGGTATGCTGTCTATTGCTTTGTCTTCGCTGATGTCTATCCCTTCTGGCTTGGGATATGACAACATGTCACCATGGATCTGCAATGCCACGTGGACCATGGTCAGGAACGTATCATTATCCTCATGTTTGAATGAAGGAATGAGTCTATTAATATCGGGGGTGTTGTCTTCCACCATAGCTGATACTGGAATATGTCGGAAATTAAATAGAACCAATACAGTACGAGGTTCATTTCGAGCCTTATCATGCAGTACAACGACTTTGTATATGCCCTCAAGACCATCAGTTAATTTTACCTTGCAAGTGTTCCTCCGACTCAGAAATGAAGATGGTATATCTATCTGAGCATCACGAGCTATTGTGCATTACCTGTCCCACACATTTACGATATCCAGGATATCAGCTTGCTCTGCTGATTGTTCAAGTTCTTGGCAAAGCTACGCGAACGTAATATCCGTGCTCTGAAGTGACACATTTGCTATGCGTTTGGTCCTACGTTTGAACTGGACGATGCAACTCTGGTGATGTGTTCCGTACGCAGCTGTAAGATCATTTACACAAGCGAGTTGAACTCTTAAGATTTGGTCATACTTCACTGCTTACTTTCATTTCTTGTATGAGATGAAGTGCTTCTTTCTGATCTTGTTGACAAAAGATGTACTGCTTTCAATCTATCTGAGGTGTTTTGCTCTGCAGATGGGCATTTGGTTGTTCATTTCTTTCAATCCAGCCTTCCTTAATCTTTCAACTCTACATTTACTCATGTAACGAGATCGGCAATCCTTATGCGATTTGAACGGTTGAGGTGAGTCCGCTCGAAGTATTTCAGTCAGTCGATCGGTTGCATCTCGGAAATTGTCATTATGTAATTTCAACCTGATTTGCCGAATAGTATCAACTGACTGGCATGAGCTTTTGTGTATTGTCTTCCTGGCATATGAGGCATAACTGTGGCTCCAGCGACACTGGTCTTTTTCTTCAGCCATGTTTTCATTCACCGTGAGATCAATTCAGACCTGCAATAAAAAAGAGAGTTGATCATAACATCGTTTGTATATTCCATTACAGCATATTATTTGGATTCAATTATATTTGTAACGCAGGGTTTTCAAGTTGGCCATGTGGCTCTTTTTATTTACTCCAAAGCAGAACAAAAGGACCTAAAAATACGTAATATTAATACACAGTTCCGAGATAATTACAGAACTTGTTTGAGGCAGACTGATTAATTCTGGAGTAGTAGTAGTAGGCAGATAGACTACGGGCAAGCAGTTGTGCTGACAGGATGAAGTAAAGCCATGGAGGCTCATGTAGAAATAATGAATACAAAATGAAATAACCTCAAACTACCTCCAAAATACGAATAATAGACAGCATAGTGCTGAACCCTGATGGCTGCAATACGTAATCACTGTAAAAGGAATCTAAGTCAGTGCATGATCTCAAAGCATGTGTTCTCGAATCATGCGAACATGTGACACAAAGCGACAAAACGCTAAAGAAACCAAAGCAATAGACACTAATCAAAATATGTATGGCCATTATAAGCGATAATAACTACAACTTGCAGAGTAAATAGCCCCAAAGCATGGGCCAATATAACTATTGCTCCTGAAACGTTTTCTCAACGTCGCGGCTTGGTAACTGCGCGACGTAATGGTTTAGCAACCAGGACCTGGATGGTCCACAGGGAGCCATCAAATATTATTATTATTATATTAGATATATCTGCAATGAGAAAATTATTCCTGGACACATCGGATCAACCTGCTTGTGGATCTTATCTGGTCAATGAATTATTCATCTTCAATGAGTTTCTTCACATTTTCTATCAAAACTGAATGTGGCACTGGATTCCCCATTTATGAAAACTTGCAAAAGCACATTTCATTCAAGTTTCTACCTTGTTTAGTCAAAAAGATATGAACACAAATACATTTCAGCCTGTTGTTGGTGGCCATCCATCAGATTTGAGTTCAGCACCCCTCAATTGCTTGTATGCCATAAATTAACACCATTTGCCTTCAGCACTTTAAATATCCACATTTTCACAAATTTTGCCTCGTCTATTACTATACTGTACTTTTTTTCCATGTGCTTGATTTAATCTCATGTTTTGTTCATCAAAATGTTTCAGGAAGCGAAGGTTAATTTATTATTGAAGGAGAAATATTTTAAAAATAAAGTTCGTTTAGCCTCCGTGTCGAGTTATGTCCTCTGCATTCACTCAGAGCAACTTCCATTCGTGGTAAGTGCCCAAAACAGGTGTACCATTAAAAAAAAAAAAAAATATATATATATATATATATTTTTTTTTTACTGTGCCTTTTCCATTGTGTTACAATTTAGTAACATGCTTGCAGCAATAGGCTATACCATCTCGGCTTGTGTAAGTACATATGATGTTCGCATTTCTGAGAACGTACCCCGTTGTTAAGCGGTGCATGACTAAAATATATTTTAATGACGTCATAATTGCAAAGAGAGAACACAACATC
>NC_140963.1:127548542-127564042 GCF_056783735.1 Eptatretus burgeri | reverse complement strand
AACTTGGGGGGAAATTGTTGGCTTGGTTGAAGACCTTGAGTGGGATGACTTTAGTGTTCCTTGGAACTCTCTGTCTTCTGTGGAACTAAACCTTCAAGTTGATGAACTGGATTCAAACCTCTTATCTATTGAGGTAAGATTTTTTATTTTCCTATTTTCAAACTTTGATTGAAGCATACTCATTTAATAATTAAATAACTTAATTAATACATTATTATTTTCTCTCACAGGAAATTGTGTCTGAAATACGAAATGAAAATACTGTTTTTGCTACAACTTGGGGCGAAATTGTTGGCTTGGTTGAAGACCTTATGAGCGACCAAGACCCACAGAACGAGTTCGTCCTTGATGACCCAACCAAAGAGTTATACCTTGGAGACCAGCAAAATCCTGAAAAAGAGTTTTACAGCAATAGTACTCATTGTGAGTTATCAAGACAATACCCACTGAACAAGTTATACCTTGATGAGCCAGAATACAAGTTTTACCTTGGAGACTCACAAATTTTGAAAAAATCAAGAAATGAGTTCTGCCTTGATGGTTTAAATAACTACCTTGGAGACTCAGGAAAAGGGTTCTGCCAAGATGGTTCTAAATATGGGGCCTACCTTGGAGACTCACAAATTTTGAAAAAATCAAGAAATGAGTTCTGCCTTGATGGTTTAAATAACTACCTTGGAGACTCAGGAAAAGGGTTCTGCCAAGATGGTTCTAAATATGGGGCCTACCTTGGAGACTCACAAATTTTGAAAAAATCAAGAAATGAGTTCTGCCTTGATGGTTTAAATAACTACCTTGGAGACTCAGGAAAAGGGTTCTGCCAAGATGGTTCTAAATATGGGACCTACCTTGGAGACTCACAAATTTTGAAAAAATCAGTAAATGAGTTATCCTTAAGAGACTTTGTAAGTTGGTTTTACTTTGAATACTTGAAATGTGGGTTCTGGATTGATAACTCACAATGTGATACATATCTTGGAAACTCAACGGGAATGTGGTTATACCTTGAAGACTTGGAAAGTTGGGTTTATGTTGGACACTTGAAACTTTTTTGGGGGCTTTTATTTATTTATTTATTTATTTATTATTATTATTATTTTATTTATTTATATTTTGGAGACTTTTGGAGTTGCTATCACTCTTTAGGATCTAAACCTATCGATGTAGTTCTTTGTCGGATGGTGCTTGATGGGAGCAAGATCAAGAAAGTTCTGGGAAGAAAGTGCAGGCTTACTCCCTCTTTCTACGTCATCAAACCTGAAAGCTTTAAAAGACAGAATTGGAAGAAGAAAAAAAAAAAAACGTAAAAATATATATATATAGGTGGAAATCTCATTTTGAAAAAGACATTGTGTTGGGCGAGGATTGAGTTGGGGTTGAGATTTTGAATGTGAGGGTTGGGGTTGAGATTTTGAATGTGAGGGTTGGGACACACACACATACACATCAACAAACAAAAGTTAAGCCTTGACTATTCAGTTGAGGATTCTGTGTTTGGGGTTCACAGATCTAAGAACGTCCCCCTTGACACACATTATATACTGTTATACACCTCGGACTTGGCCCTCGAGTGTCCACAACGGTGTATAGTAGGAGGGAGTGAAGCGCCAACCTATTGCTCCCATTACACACACACACACAAACAAAAGTTAAGCCTTGACTATTCAGTTGAGGATTCTGTGTTTGGGGTTCACAGATCTAAGAACGTCCCCCTTGACACACATTATATACTTGTCCCTCTAGTGTCCACAAAGGTGTATTATCTGCTTAGTTTTGTCTTTTGTAATTCCTGTGAATAAAATGAACCTAAAATCTCTTCCCCTTCCAAATCATATATTTTATAAGTCCAAGGAACTGTATCTATTACATCAACAATTTTAAAAAGTTCTTTCGTCCATCGTTCAGTAAAACCCTTTTCAAAATGAGATTTCCACCTATATATTCTTACGATATCACCAACTTTGAACTTAGGTTTTCTGACATTAATCTCTTTTTCATATTTTAATTTTGTAAATGTTTCTGATGGCTTCATATTCGTTGATGTGTGAATCGTGTCATTATACTTATCCACAATATCCTGAATAAAAGATGACCATTGTTGTGAACCGAGTTGTGTGAATTTTTTATATAGTCTCTCTTTTAAGGTACGATTAAAACGTTCAACAACAACTGCCTTCCCTTCATTAAAGGTACTGTATAATGTAATACTGTTATTTTTTAAAAAATTCATAAATGTCTTGTTATAAAACTCTCTACCCTCATCAGTCCACAATTTCTTAGGTTTTCTCTTACTTTTATTAAATATCTGTTGAAAAGCTAACACAAGAGTATTACCTGTTTTGTTTTTTAAAGGGACAACCCACGCATATCTACTCCTCAAATCAATAACGGTTAAAGCATACTTGTACCCCTTATCATTATTGAGTTCAATCAAATCAGCAGACCAGATATAATCAACTTCCTTGGAATAAACTTTCCTTCTCTGAAACTTTGTGAATATTGGTTTATGTAATTCATCAGCTAATTGCTCTTCAGTCTTAATGACATCATTAGAGCCTATAAGTTTTTTGAATTTCCAAGTCCAAGTTTCAATTTAGCACTAATCATCTTCTTCACGATGAACCTATCAACTTTTTCTCTCAAGGTTGGATTTTGTATCAGAGACAAATTATATAACATTTCTCTATCGGCTTCATGCTTTTCTTCCAACGTTGTGGTATTCCCATAATCAATATCGTGTCTCATGCACACTTCATCAACTCTATTGATTGGTTTACTCCAGGATTTAGGATTGTCTGCCTCATCTAATCTTTTATCCAAGTTTGTGCCTGGACCACAGAAAGAATACCCTGGAAGATGTAATTCCCCTGGTATTCCAGTAGTTGTAAATTTACTTCCTGATAAAAACTTTTGTATATCTCCTCCGAGTTTGTGTTTGGAGATAAATTGATTTTTTTTTTTGAACCACACACCGAACATATACCTTTTTGTATAACCCTGTTATTTTTACTTTTAATATATGAAATATTTTTAGTATTAGTTTTCTTTTTACATTTGAGACAATAACTCATTTATTTATGAGAAAAATTTCTGCAGAGTGCAAAAACCTTTTTAGTTTCCAACATGCACATTTGAATCTTAATTTTTAAAACATAAAGAATCCTTAGAAATGCCTTCACTCTCTCCTCCATTTATTTAAGAAAAAACTTGAATTAAAATACATGTCTTCTCGATGTCGATAGTCTTGTCGAAAGTATTGTAAATAGACTTTTTAATTCTTTGTATTCCTCCCTGGTGAGATAAGTTAATTTCTTTAATACCTCTATTCTTTTTTGAATCTCACTGGTTTCCATATTTTGATATTTATTCATTCTCTCTCTTTCCTCCCTCTCTCTCTTCTCTCTTTCCTCCTTCTCTCTCTCCTCCTCCTTCTTTTCCTCCTCTTCCCTCTCTTCTTCAACTCCTTCCTCATCCCTTACTATACTTGAATCGTTTACACCCCATAGAATATTATACATATATTCATCAGGATTTCTTGTTATTCCTGTATCCAAAATAATTTTTTTTACAACAGGATACCAATAAAATTTCTTTTGAATTTCTAAAAGAGCCTTACCTTTTCTTAACCTTATAATTTTTTCATTATTTAACATTCTAATTAAATCTAAAGTTGTTGGTTTATCAACATCAGCATAATGCCAATCTTTTATTGAAAATACCTCATTCTTATGTTGTAGAACATATTTATTAAAATACCGAATACCCTTTTCTTGAAGGTATGCTTGAACACAGAAATGATAATTTTCTTGAAGCCTTCTTGCTGTCATTTATGTATTAGAAATATATGTTAGAATAATATTATGGCACGAAACACCTCCCCATCTTCCCATAGTTAAATCATTTTGTATTTCCTTACTTATTATATATAATCCTGTTTTTTCTGTTTTCATGAGATAAACAAGGGCAAAACCATTATTATATTTACCCTTATTAAATTCTTTTATTTGTTGTTTACTAATCGTGGCTCCACAAAACTCATTCTCGATACCAAGTGGATAATATTCTTCCTTACGAGACTGATTTAATTGTTCCAGGTCTTCGAGGTTAATTTTAAATGACCAATTATACCCTAAATCATTCATATCATACCCCCATTGTTCTATTCTCATACAAACGATACGCCCTTCTTTATAAAAATTTATTTTAATTCGAACTGTGAATTCTGTATGACCTGGAGATAATATCAACACTTCTGTATCTTTAGAATACACAGCCGTTTTATTTAAGTATATATATTGTGATAAATCGCTTAATCTCACCAAGTCATTTGCGTCAGTCGGGCTTGGATAATTTTTTAATTTATAAGCATTTTTCATGTTAATATTTTTGTTTATATTATATTTATGTCGTTCAGCCTGTGCCTTTGTGTAATAATTTGATAAATCAATATCCAGTTCTTGAGATACACCAAAGATAGAACCATCTTTACCAACATAAGTCATTTATATTAGATTAAAAATAATATCATAAAAATTTTTATTTTTGTTGAGTTGAAATAACACATATAGACATAATTGACCACAACACTTGGAATTTAATTCTTGGACTTGAAATGTTTGATAAACACCATTCTGTAAGAATTTTATGACTTCAACAGGTGGTGGAAGACCAAAACTATCAAAATAATATTTGTCTTGACTATTAAAAATACAAACCCAATGAGAACCGTTCCCATCATTATCTTCTAAGTTCATAATAATATTCTTTGTATGTTTCGACACATTTGTTAATTCATCTCTCATACAAATAACCACATTATGAATTTTTAATTTCTTACAATATTTGGCAAGTTGTAAATTTGATGTTGTATTCTTTCCAAATTCTTTCAACCACTCATCAATGCTCATTTATTTATTAGAAAGATATAATCCATTACCTCTTTTCGTTAATTTTACACCTGCTTGTGCTATAGAAGAAAGCATATCTCCAACTAACAATCTCGCTTTATCAGGCAGACCTTCAAGTTTTTCAGCAAAATCTACAATTACACCACTTCCACTAATTTGTTTCTCCAACTCTTTGTTATGTCTTTCCAATTCTTTTTGAGCCTGGAGTTGAGCCTTCCTTTCGTTGGCAGTTTTGACCGCTGTTGAAATACCACCCGTCAATGCTCCAACCGCACTTAAACCAGCAAATAAAGGAATTAGAAATGGGAGAAATCCTCCACTCGTCTCTCTTATTGAATATTTTTTTAACATTGGTTTTGTCATTTTAATTTTAAGTGAGCCAGTGTCATTCAAGATTTTAACCTGTTCTCTTGTGAGCAAAACATCAATTCTTACTGCTCCTTTTCTCTGAATTGTATTAACGTTAATCGTACAAGGCTTTTGATTTTGAACACAAGATGATAGTTTATGAAGATTGATTTGATTAACATATACCCCAGTTGGTACTTTGCCACTCATTTATTTAACAAAAAAATTATGTGAGACTAATCATCACACCATTATCTGTATTAATCTGCAATTCTGTTTCTTCCAAAAGCAAACAATATGTATCAACTTCTTCACTCTCTCCTCTTTCAATGTATAGGGAAGTATCCACTCGATTAGACTTTATAGTTTCTTTTTGAGCGCTCAGGTCAAACGTATAGATTGTATACAAACTTTTAAATGCTGTCATATCCAAAATAGGTTCTTTATTTCCATTACTTTCACACACCTTTTGGTAAGACTTGTATGCTTCAGCAAAATCATTTTTTCCCAATTAATTTCCAATCTATCTCGTGGATAAAATGTTCCATCTAGAGAAACGCGAAGTTGTTTCACCTTAGCATTATCACTCAATGCATTATTCTTATCAGTCGCAGTATCACCATCTGGCTTTTTAAAAATCATCCACAGATATCGTGGCTTTCCTTCCAGAACACCCAAATTCCACGTGTAAGTAGTTTGATTGAGTTTAACGTGTTGACATCTTCTTTTGAGGTATGATACACTGAGTGGTTTTTTTGAGTTAAGTCTTCGATTCAACATCTCTTCTGTTTTAAGATTAGGAGTATATTCACTGATATACCAACTCATCTCCTCAATTACAAATTTATTCTGATCACTAAAAGCATTACCAACACCAAAAAGCAATCTATTTTCATTATCATTCCTTTGTAGTTGAAATCTAATTTTAAGACCATACAGAACTTTATCATAATCACAAAATCCAAATATACCTTTAAGAGGAACTGCCACAGTAAAACTATTTTCTGCTTTTGTATCATCATTATACATTCCTTTCCTTTGAATATATCCAGGGTCTGTGTTTGTTCCCGTTGACATATCAGGAATAAAACCTTCGACAGACCCCTTTCCCATTCTATCACTGAATGTATAGAGTGTAAATTTCATCATTTCAGATACAGCAGAGACATAATCAACCGCTTCAACTTCTTGTGTTCCAATATACAATCGCACACTATCAAACATTTTCCAGAAGAAATCATTTACAAGTGTAGCGTTTGTGTTATTCCCAGCCTTAGTGAATTTAAATTTACACAACAAGAAACTTTCGGAGAGATTCAAATAGGTTTGTTGATTATTTATTTCAAAACTTTTTGTACCATTTGTATTCCAGTCTGTTCCAGTTATTGCATTTACCTTGAAGTAATCTTCTTTTTTAGTGGAGTTTGAGATAATAATAGTATCATCCAAATCATAGATACTATCAATTGCTTCCATACTTGTATTTATTTAGGAAAAAAGATGTTAAAACTTTTGAAACCCTGATCCAAGTATTTTAATTATTTTCTGTCGTTCTTGGGGGGACAACTGAGTTTTACCTTTCTTAATTTCTTTTATTGCTTGTAATTTATGAGATTCTTTCTGAGCATCTTTTATACTCTTTACAGCACCTGCTACATTTCCCACAGCAGAAGCAGTTGAACCAATTAGGTCTTTATGTTTAAGAATAGTTGAACCAATACCCATGAGAGTATCAATTATCCCATCTCCTCTAAATTGATGTCCAACACCCCTTTGTCTCTTAGGTTTATAGTATCCTCTACCAAGATACATACCTTCACCCTTGTAGTACGGGGAAAGGAACATCCCATCCCCTGTAATTATTTTATATTTTCCCAACTCGTGCTTCCTCACAATAACCATCGTATTTATTTATTGAAAAACTTCACGTAGGTGAATTCTGATGGATATAACTTCTCCATTAAAAGAGATCACACGATTATCTTGGTCGGTTATCCTAAAATTTACTCTGTGTATGGTTTTTCCTGACACAGGTAGATAAACCAAATTTTTAGGCTCCATATTGAATTTATAACCAATTGGGGTTGAGTATGCGCTGAATGAAAATATTGTATTTGTTTTTAATCCATCATTATAAGCACCATCAATCAAATCACAGTGAATTAACACCGAATTTATTCCTGAGGATATTTGAATGACATTATCACTGTAAAACGTCCCATTAGTTTCAATCTTTTTTGAGGAGAAACCTAATAACTCTCTAAATGAATTATCAATTGTGAAATCAACCTTGTAGTTATTTTTAACTTTAATCGTTGATTTTGAAGTATGTTTTTGAATGTTTATAATAATATTTTTTGGTTCATCACCCTGTTCTTTCATAAGACGAGCAATTTCGGAAGATATTTGAGAAATCTCGTATGCTCCGCGTGAGACTGTTATCGTTTTGTATCCACTTCCCGGATTATAACTAAACTTATCATTTTTCTCGGTTATATTAAATAAGGTATTATAAGTCTCCATGGACAATAAAGATGCCTCATATTCTTTTGTTGTGTCAAGTTGTAGTGGGTATGGGAATGAAGATGTGTGGTCGCTTGTTGTGAAATTAAAACTCAGGATTGTGCTTCTCATCTTATTTAATATGAGATAAAATGTCTTTATATTGAGATTTATTAATTATTTTCATGTTCATCAACTGATCTAAAATGGCTGATGCTTCATTAAAACAATTGTTATTTCCAGCCTTCTTACTGCCGAACAACAATAACAGTCTATTAACTAATTGCGATGGGTCATTTGGAAGAAAACTAATACCTGAACCAAGGATACTTAAAGCCTGAATAATGTGTTTCTCCTTCTCATTCTTCCTACTTTTACCAGAAAGAATAACCTTATAATTTAGAGTGTTCAGCAAATCAATATATACTCTATCATCATTATTTTCCATATCCAATGGTTTATCAATATACTTTGATTCATCCCTCACAGTTGAACCTTGTCTTCCATCTTTTGTGAGAAGAAACATTAATCTCGGAGTTAGTTTAACAGGGGTTGAGCAGAACTTAAGAACCTTAATTCATCATTAAATATCAATACCTTTTCTTGAACAAGATGAAATATTGCTGGTTGTTCTGTTGGAATGAGTCCTGCTTTGGTTTTTGAATCCGCTGAATATTCATTGTTTTGAACAGCATTCACAATATAATCAGGGGGTTGATTAATCTCTTCCAGTTGTTGAAATAAACCTTCATCATCATATTCTAATTCTCCTAAATGCTCTAATTCTTCCTCCGTCATTTGACTGAAATCTTTTAACATTTGAAGCTTTCTAGGAGTATATTCTACTGTGGGAACTGTGGAAACATCTTTCATTTTTCTTGGGAAGTTTTTAAAAGTGGTTTAAAAAATTTCTCTTGTTTTTTTCAAATGCTTCTTCGCCCGTTAGTTTCTGTCTGCGTTTCTTCTTTATGTCTTCCTGTTGTTTTACAACTTTTGAAACCAACTCTTGATGTTCCTTAAATCTTCTTGCTCTTTCTTTTGTATCCATTTATTTATTGTAAAATATCATTTAATGAATTGTAAAGATCAACAGGGAAATTTTCCTTTTCTTCATCATTCAAGTAGATGTGTTCAAATAAATCCTTTTCTTTAAATATTTCATCAAATTCTTTATTAACATTAATGCGAGTTGTAATTTCTTCTTCACTAATCCTTGCATCTCTGCTTTTCATACGTTTGTGTTGAGTTTCTTCATCAACATCAAAACCGAATGATAAAATCTTCACTCCGCTCAGATATTTAATAATTTGTCTCGTTCCTTCTGGATTAGTTTCTAATATCCCAACACCACCAGATTTTAGTTTCTTTAACTCACTCTTACAATGTGAATATTTTGTTGTACCAAGAGAAACCTCCTCAAATATTTGTCCTTCATTCCTCAATCGCATATGTTCCTCCACTGAAATATAGTGATAATCTTCACCTTTTACTTCTCCAGGTCTTATTGCTCTAGTTGTTGTTGATACAATGCGTATCACGGGGTGTTTTTTAAGTAAATTTACAATATTCTCATTTGTACTACACAAGAACCTTGATTTATGAAAGTTTTTTCCAGAAGCAGATTTACCCACAAGATTTATAATAATAGTTGTCATTTATATATGTAATTGTTTATAAAACAAAAAATATATCCCTTAATATCTCATCTTGTTTCACAACAATATATTTATATTTTTCAGTCGTGTGCTTCATATAATCCTCAAATTTCTTTTTACTACATAATGTAGAACAATTATCTCTCCAAAAATTATTGATATCTATTGAATTTAACTTGAATAAAATAAAAGTATTAGCATTGTTTCTGATGGAACGACGAGGAAGTTGAAAGTACGATTGACTAAGATAAATACAATTACAAGAAGAATGTCTCCCTCTTGTGTAGTAGCTGTCCATTACCGTTTGGTTTCTCTCATTAACACAATCATCAAAAATAACGAGGTTCTTTTTTGATTTATCCAAATCTTGGGGAGACGGTATATCATCCGTATTATCACTAAGAATACAAGTTATAAGATTTGATTTCTTTTTACATCTCTGTGTATCACAAAATAGTTGAATTATATCTTCAATGTTATAATCATTTAGGTTTTTTTGACGTTTAAATAAACCTATTATATCTTCTTTTGAAGACCAGCATTAAAACCTTGTGAGAGTAGTTGATACTCTGGTTGAAAACTCGACTTTGTGAAAATTATTAAATTATCATAATCTAAAAGTTGGGAGTGAGGAGCATTTTTAAAAGTAAGCAGGTTTTTCCACATCCACTTGAACCAACTATGAGACATCTTAATGAATTTGGGAGATTTTTATGGTTGTTAAATTTTATCTTATTTTCCCAAATAGGTAAAAAATCATTCATTTATATATTTGAAAAACAGGTTATTTAGCTTATTATTAGCTTTTTAGAAACTCTATATTTTATCCTAAGTTCAGGTTTAATTTCAAGATAATCCATTATTTTATTTATACAATATCTTGTGTTGATATTTCCCTGAAAATTACATCCATGAATAATATACAACAACAATCCTTTGAACATTTCTCTTATACGTTCAGTTTCTTCCCTTGTAAGGAAAGGTGTGTTATCATCCTCATACTTTACATTCATTTCTCTAATCAATCTTGTAAAGTAATTCATTTTTGGTGTAAATCTAAAAGAATTATTTTCCTTTTTATATTTTTTATTATCATTAATTAGAAGATAATCACAGAATATACATTGTTTATAGGCTTTTGACTCTGTGTTTAATCCCTGTCTTTCACACGCAGGACAATTCTCAAATTTGTCATATGGAGAATCAGGAAAGTCTAGCATATTTATAAAGTAAAACTTTACTTAAACTGAAATTCATCTATACTTTCAGTTGTATATTACCATCGATATCGATATACTTTTTTCATTATCAGATTCAACGACAACATTTTTTATATTAAAGGTAATTTTAAAATTATCGTTAACTACTATTGAACGAAATGTCATTTCACCTGATATATTAACATCCTTTATTTCATCAAGATTTACATCTTTAGGGTTGTTGAAAAAAATACAAATTTCTCCTTGCATATTACAGATGGTCTTATCTTTTCTTTCTAAAGCTTCATCCATAAGGTTTTTGTTCTTTGATACTTTTTCTTGTTTCATTGCTTTTTCTAGTTTTGAATATATTACTAGAAGGAGAGGAGAAACTTTTGTTGGAGATACTTTAATTGATGTTCTACCAGGTATACTAAAAGCCCTTCCACTGAAGGAAATTGAAGAACTCATATTATTTACCATAATAGTTTTTATCCAATAGTTGTTATATTTATCTTTGTTCAATTTTACATCCTTGACATATTTCTCAGTATCTTTAACAGATGAAGAGATTGATTGAAACTTGTCTTTTGTGTCTTGAAACATTGTATTTATTAAGTGAAAAAGTTGGAGGATAAAATGTTTTTAAGCACAGATTCACCTATAAATTAAACGAAATTTTCATCAAGAAAATTTTAGTTCAAGCAAAGTTTTATTCTATAAATATGGTGAATACAACGTACTGCGATGTTTGTAATCACGAATATAAACATTATAGAAAACACCTCCGAACCAACAAACACACATTTAATCTATTTCATCAAATATCTCCTCTTGAGTTGGAAAGAAAACATTGTGATATCTGTTCAAAGGATGTTTTGAAGAGTAGTTATAATCAACATCTTCAATCACAAAAACACAAGAAAAATGAGTTTAAAGTAAAGGGAGACTATTATATTAAAAACACTGATGAGGCATTTAAAGGGCATATAAAAATAAGGATTTTTCAATTTGGAGAACCCGGTCCATCATCAATAGCTGAATCAATTGAAATAGTAAAACCCGATGTTGAAAAATTTATTAAAAAGACATTAAAAGAAATAAAAACTTTAAAGTTTTATATGGGAGTGAAAATGAATATGAAAAAGACAAGATGAAGAACAAACTCCTTATATGAGAACAGATCTTCATTTTATAACATCATTTCAAGATTTTTTGAATAGTGGGGTTTATGAAGAACTATCAAGACAAGAGGAGGATGTTGATAATACAGTGGTAGGAAGTGGATTCAATATTAAAAAAATCATCTTTTAGATATACACATTCTAAAATCAAACCCTCTTAAAGCTTCTTCTTATATTGAATTACCAAAAGAAATAAAACTAAAGAAGGCAGTTGTTAATATTAAGAACAATGATAATAAATGTTTTCTCTGGTCTGTTCTTGCTCACTTACATCCACCAAAATGTAATTCAGAAAGAGTAAAACAATATATGAAATATGAGAATACCTTGGACATTAAAGATTTTAAATTCCCAATGCCATTAACAGATATTCCTAAATTTGAGAAAAAGAATAATCTTTCTATTAATGTATATGGATTAACGGATACAAACAAAGTTCAAATATTAAAAATTTCAAACAACTATAAAAATGAAGAAACACACATTGACCTTTTATATTTTAGTGTTGGAAAGAATTCACATTACACATACATCAATAATTTATCAAGATTAATCTCTTCTCAGGTATTCAGAACAGCAAACAAAATATATCCTTGTAAGCGATGTCTTAATTCATTTCATACAAAAGAACGATTAGAACAACATTCAAAATATTGTAGTAATCATAAATCAGCTGTAATTACAATGCCTAAACCTGGTGAAAAGATTTATTTTGAAGATTATAATAAATCTATCATGCACCCATTTGTGATATACGCTGATTTTGAATGTATCCTTAAAAAGATAAATACTGCTTCTCCTAATCCAAAAGAACCATATACAAATAAATATCAAAAACATATTCCTTGTGGTTTTTGTTATTATATCAAATCATCTGTTGGAGAAAAGTATAACAAACTTGAACATTATCGTGGAAAAAATGCTTCACAAGAGTTTGTAAAACGATTAGAAAAGGATTGTATAAGACTCACTAAATTAATGAAAGAAACAAATGAACCGATGAAATTAACCAAAGAAGAAAAATTAGAATTTAGAATGAACAATATCTGTCATATTTGTGAGGGGGAAATTAAGGAGTTTAAAGTTAGAGACCATTGTCATCTTACTGGTAAATATAGAGGTCCCGCTCATTCCTGTTGTAATCTTAATTATAAATTACCTTCTTTTATTCCAGTCTTTCTTCACAACAGCGCCAACTATGATACACATCTATTTATAAATGAACTTTCAAAAACACCAGGGAATATTTCTGCTATAACAAACACAAGTCAAAAGTATATTTCATTTTCAAAAATGATATTCACAAAACCTATAACTCGTATTAGGTTTTTAGATTCTTACAAGTTTATGGGAACACCACTAGCCTACCTCGCATCAAATCTAAGCTCCACGGACTCTTTTCCAAATCTTAATTCATTCTTTCCAAAAGAGGAAATTCTCACTCAAGAGGAAATTCAGATTAAAGAGAGAATTCAAAGTAAAGAGGAAATTCTAACTGAAGATGAAATTCTAATTATAAAGAAAATTCGAACTAAAGAGGAAATTCAGATTAAAGATGAAATTCTGATTAAAGAAGGAATTCTTACGAGAGAGGAAATTCAAACAAGGAATGAAATTCAAAGTAAAGAGAAAATTCTTACAAGTAAGGGAATTTATCCTTATGATTATATGGATTCATTTATGAGATTTAAAGAAACACAACTTCCTTCAAAAGAAAGTTTCTATAATAACCTTTATGAAGAAGAGATAAGTGATAAGGAATATAAACACGCACAAGAAATATGGAAAATATTTAAGATAAAGAACCTTGGAGAATATCATGATTTATATCTAAAAACAGATGTTTTATTGTTAGCTGATGTGTTTGAGGCTTTTAGAACACTCTGTCATAATAAAAATTGTTATGGATTAGACCCTGCCCACTATTTCACAGCTCCTGGTTTAGCTTGGAGTGCAATGTTGAAAATGACAAAACAAGATATAGATTTAATCAGTGATGTTGATATGCTTTTGATGATTGAGAAGTCCAAGAGAGGTGGAATATCACAAGTATGTTCAAAAAGATATGCTAAAGCAAATAATAAATATCTCCCAAATTATGATAGTGAAAAAGATAGTAATTATTTGATGTATTTTGATGCTAATAATTTGTATGGATGGGCAATGTCTCAATCTCTACCTTATGGTAAATTAGAGTGGGTGGAAGAAAAGGATTATGAAAAGGCTTTGATGAATATTGTTATTTCTTCTCAAGAGGAATTGAATGACGAAGAAGAAGGTTATTATTTTGAAGTTGATTTGAGGTACCCGAGTGATCTTCATAATAAGCATAAAGATCTTCCTTTTGCATGTGAGAAAGAAACTCCAAAGAAAGAATGGTTAAGTGATTATCATAAAAGTTTTAATATTAAAGGTAAATCAACAGAAAAGTTATTAACAACATTCTATGATAAAGAGGGATATGTTTTGCATCAGAGAAGCTTAAAACAGTTTTTGAGAGAAGGATTGAGAGTAGCTAAAATTCATAGAGTTTTAAAATTTAAACAAAGTCCTTGGGTGAAAAAGTATATTCAATTCAATACAGATATGAGAGCAAATACAAAAGTAAAATTTGAAGGGGACTTTTATAAATTAATGAATAATGCTGTATTTGGAAAGACTATGGAAAATGTTAGAAACAGACAAAACATTAGATTCGCAACATCTTGGAAAGAAGCTTCGAGATTGATAAATAAACCAAGTTTTGAGAGAGAAGAGGTTTTTTCAGAGAACTTTTCTGCAATTCATATGAAAAAGGAAAGTATTGTAATGGATAAACCAATTTATATTGGAACAGCAGTTCTTGATTTATCAAAGATATTGATGTATGATTATTTGTATAATGACTTAAAGAAAGAGTATGGTGAAAATGTTTCATTGTTGTATATGGATACTGATAGTTTTATCTTAGATATAAAAACTGATGATGTTTATGAAGATATGAAGAAAAATATTGGAGTATATGATACAAGTAATTTCAGCAAGAAGAGTGAGTTATTTTCCAAAAAGAATGAAAAGGTTATTGGTAAGTTTAAGGATGAGTTGGGTGGAAAAGTAATGAGTGAGTTTATTGGATTGAGAGCAAAGGCATATGCTTATAAGTACGGTGAACAGATTGATAAGAGGTTAAAGGGAATAAAGAAATATGTAATAAAGAAATCAATAACTTTTAGAAATTATTATAATTGTTTGATGAATAAGAAAGAAGAATATAGGAAAATGAATACAATAAGAAGTTATAAACATAACATATATAGTGAAGAAGTAAATAAAAAGGCATTAGGAGCCTTTGATGATAAGAGATTTATTTTAGATAATGGAATAGATTGTGTTCCATATGGATATTGTATGATAGAGTGTATAAAATAGATTATGTTTTAACGATGGGAAGATGGGTTAGGGTTTTTCAAGGGCTACCGCCGCGTTTTTTCACAATATATAAATGGTTAAACCAAGTATTAATCAAACTAAAGAGTGGAGAAAATCTCAGTCTTGGTATATAAATGGAAAACATAATGAATGTGAAAAATATCAAATAAGTCTTATTGAAAAAATAACTAAAACAAAGGTAAATAAAACAAATAAGCGAATTAATTTAAAAACTAGTAAGTTAGAGGATGTAAAGAAAAAAATGAATATCCTTGAATGGACTGAAAACTTTGATGG